>NC_051863.1:180661004-180794716 GCF_015732765.1 Culex quinquefasciatus
CACAATTTAGACTGAAAAAGTGCCATTATACCAGAATAGTGATAAAATTACACATTTTGAGAGGCAAAATAACACATTTTTTCTGACATGAAAGATGTACACCCAGATGTAATATTACCACGATTTTTTTTACTGTGTAGGGGTCCAAATGCTTCACCCAAACCTCTTTTTACTCCAAGAAACCTTCCACCCCAGGATTTAAACTGACGGCCTTTGGATTGCGGGTCCAACCACCGACAAGCGACTTTGGTGTGTTGTTTTAACTTATACGGGGGAAACAACTCCTAAACCTAAAATGACTTAACGCTGAAAAAATCTTTAAAAAAATTATTGTGCTTTACATTAGGCTGGTACAAATATTTTTGAAAGTTTTTGTCACCCCCCCCCCCCCCCCTTCAAAATTGGCCCGAAAAATCAGGGGGCAAAAAAAATATTTTTACAATAAACTTCAAAATTTAAATGAAAATTCAAGTGCAACCAGCTGAAATCAAATTAAAATACATTCTCCTGCGTTTAAAATCATTTTTAGCATGTTTGGGTTTATTAAAAAATCTTAAGATTTTTTGAAAATTTTCGATGCAAAATCTTTTTTTTCGATAAAATTTTTGTTTTTGTCAGATCTTAGATTTTGTGGAAACTAATGATTGCAAAACAACTGAACTAGTGTAAAATGCATTTGAAAACACTTTTTTCATTTAAATGTGAATATTATGGCTTGTTATTTGAATTTTTATATTTTTTTATTTTTTTGCCACCCCCCCCCCCCCCTTGACCTCGGCCAGGGCCGAGGGACAACAACTTTTTTAAATATTTGCATCGGCCTTATCCATTAAAAAGAATAAATCATCAGAAGAAAACATTTCTTGAGCAGTTCTCTCAGATTTCGGTCATTCGATTTTTTTTGTAATTTTTAATCCGACTGAAACTTTTTTTGGCACCTTCGGTATGCCCAAAGAAGCCATTTTGCATCATTAGTTTGTCCATATAATTTTCCATACAAATTTGGCAGCTGGCCATACAAAAATGATGTATGAAAATTAAAAAATCTGTATCTTTTGAAGGAATTTTTTGATCGATTTGGTGTCTTGGGCAAAGTTGTAGGTATGGATATGGATTTTTCAACTTAATTTTTCGATGTGAAATCAAATTTTCAATCAAAAAGTATTTTAGTGAAATTTTGATTAAGTGCACCGTTTTCAATTAAAATCCATTTTTAGGTGACTTTTTTGAAAGTAGTCGAAATTTTTCATTTTTTAAAATTAGTCCAACACCAGCCAGCAACAGTCAACTGTTCGGAGCTCCTCAAACTTTTCGATTTTTTCGCCGTAATTAACAGTGTTTACCCGCGAGTTTGCTGCTCCAGCATGCCAAGGGCCAGCCGTGGCCGAGGCAGTTCGAGTGCGGCCTCGAAAAACCCGCGAAGTTCATCTACCGGCAGAGTGCAGAAAGGTAAACACACCAACGCCGCATCGACCGCCATCGCGCACGGGAGCGTGCCCAGTGACGTCACCGATCCATCGTTTTTACACGTGTCATACCGCCCACGTGAGTCCCCAGTACGGACGAGACAATCGACCCGGGCATCCGGAAGCACTTCCGGCCAGCAGCAGCAGCAGCAGTCCACCAGCACTACGACAACAACCACTTCCAACGTTCCCACCAGCAACGAATTTGAGATGCTGAGTGGAGATGAAAACAACACCGCCAGTGACAGCAGTAGTGCTAGCGACGACGATGACGATGATGAACTTGCGCGCAAGCAAGAAAAGAAGAAAAAATGCAACTCTCCGAAGGAACGACGTCCACCTCCAATTTTTGTTTTGGAAACGTTGGCAGACGATATTGACGAGTTGCTTGAGGGACTCCAATATTGTCTGAAAATTAGTAAAACTTCAGTGCAAGTTATTACGCACAATAAACAGAATTTCGACCTGGTGGTGAAGAAGTTGAAGTTGCGAAACTTCAAATTCTTCACATTTGATCCTGCAGAGAAGGTCCCAGTGAAGATCGTCCTTCAGGGATATCCGGACCGCCCGATCTCCGACCTGGAAGAACACCTGACGGGCGTCAAGGTTAAGCCTCGAGAAATAAAGGTGCTCTCGAAATCAACTACGGTGACAGGTACGTACACCTTGTACCTCTTGTACTTCGATCGCGGGTCCGTCAAAATTCAGGACCTACGGCGGATCAAAGCACTGGACGGCTTCTTCGTGACGTGGCGATTCTACACGAAGAATCCGGCCGACGCAGCGCAATGCCACCGCTGTCAGAAATTCGGACACGGTTCTAGAAATTGTAATCTTCCGCCCCGGTGCGTAAAGTGCGGTGAGACCCACTTCACCGAAAGGTGCAATCTTCCGCGGAAAGACCAGCTGGGGGAAAACGCCCAGCAGCACAAAGCGCGCGTCAAGTGCGCGAACTGTGGTGGAAACCACACGGCGAATTTCCGTGGCTGTGCCGCGCGGAAAAAGTACCTCGAGGAGCAGGACAAGAAGAAGAAAGCGCCAGCGTCCCGCCAACCTCCAAAGACTTCGAGCACGAACGCTGCAGCAGCTGGCGGCGGAGCGGTTCCATCAACCAACCCAGCGTTCCCTCCCGGTTGGGGAGGTTCGTACGCTAGAGTAGCCGCTTCTGGGAGCGGTACTTCACCGGGACAAGCAGACGTTACCGGAGATGACCTCTTCACGCTTCCCGAGTTTTTCGCTCTTGCTGGAGAGATGCTCACGCGCTTTCGTGCCTGCCGGAACAAGGCAGAACAATTCCAAGCTCTTAGTGAGCTGATGATGAAGTACATCTACAACGGATAAGCTGCCGTGTGCAGCGAAGTTTTTCGACGTCAAAAGACAAAACAAACTGTGATCTAGTTTTAAGCTTCTCTATTTCTATCCTTTTCCTTAGCAAATTTCGAAGGTTTTTTTTAAATAATTTTTCCTTCTGTTGACAAATCCATTGTTAGAATATCCAATTGCATCAAAATGAACTAAAGTACAAATCATAGTTGAAAGGTACTCCAAAACTCTATTAGGTTATAAGAATTACGAAATTGTGAATTGATTATTTACTAATAAAAACTAATTGAATTGAATTGAATTAAAATTAGTGCACATGTTTGCCCACCTTTGAAAAAAATATTTTTGAAAAGCTGAGAAAATTCTCTATGTTTTGCTTTTTAAACCTTTGCATGGCAATATCTCAGCAACTAAGGGTCGTATCAACAAAGTTCAAAAAAGCAAAATATAGAGAATTTTCTCATTTTTTCAAAAATATTTTTTTCAAGGGTGAGCAGCTATGTGCATTAATTTTATAAAATGAAAATTTTCGACTATTTTCAAAAAAGTCACCTAAAAATGGATTTAACTTGAAAACGGTGCACTTTATCAAAATTTCACTTGAGTACTTTTTGATTGCAAATTTGATTTTACATCGAAAAATGAAGTTGAAATATTTTTGCGACCAATTTTTCGATTTTTTGAAAAAAATCAGTATTGATTCAAAAATTCATAACTCGCTCAAAGATTATTTGCACAACCTGAAAATTTCTGAAAAGTTGGCATTTGATGTTCTCTAAAACGTATCAAAAAAAAAAATAAATAAAAAATAGTTTTTTTTTGCAAATCAAGTTTAAGTGATAAAAAGTTAATTAAAAAATCACCAAATTTTTTTTTACCTTGTATAATTTTTTTTCAGTGTAGTCCATATCCATACCTACAACTTTGCCCAAGACACCAAATCGATCAAAAAATTCCTTCAAAAGATACAGATTTTTGAATTTTCATACATCATTTTTGTATGGCCAGCTGCCAAATTTGTATGGAAAATTGTATGGACTAACAAATGATGCAAAATGGCTTCTTTGGGCATACCGAAGACACCAAAAAGGTTTCAGCCGGATTAAAAAATACAAAAATTAAAATTTAAGAAAAAAGACTTTGTTTAACTGTGTAAAATTTGCATCAAATTTTCACTTCAAAACCATTTCTATTTTATGCAACAAGTTGGAAAGAAGGAGATGTTTCAGCACGAGTTGTACATTTACCCAAAGAAGTTGGATAAATACATTGAGAGCTGAAAAAAATGTTTTACAATACCATTTTTTTTTAAATTTCGGAAAACAGCCTCATGATTTAGATTTTTTCAATAAATGGTTTTCTCCTCCGCTTGAATGTTATTTTCCATCTACATAAGTGTCAAAAAGATAAACAGTATCGAACAAATGAATGAACAATGATAAGCGTGCTTGTTCCGTATGTCAGTTACAAAACAAATTAAAAAGAAGATTTCAGCACAATCTGATAAATTTTCCGAGAAAACTTGTTAAAACTATTATCAATCAAACGCAAAGATTTCCAGTTCTTCACTAAAACACGTGTATAAACAACAGGTCGTCAATGTTATGCTCTGTTAATCCAAACTCGCCAAGAAAAAAATCGAACGAATTACCGGAAATTTTTTTTTGTTGAATCAAATTTTTATGCGCGAATTCAAACAGGAAAGGAAGCTTTAATTTTTTATCGAATTGTGCATCGAGGTGCGCAAAAAGACGCTGATTAAGAAAAAAAAATCTAAAAAGAAATCGCTATCCTTTGCCCAACCTGCTCAAAAATTCAACATTGCACTTGTGAACAATGAATATTGTATCAAAAATATGATATCAAGAACTTCAAGTGCTCCTTGCTCTAAAAAAAACAAACAAATAAATTTTAAACTTTTAACTTATATTTAAGAAGAAAACAAGAATCGACATTTTGTGAAGATGCTCAAAATTTACAATTTATTCGACTTTTTGAGATCTAGAGTCCCAAAAATAAGTATCATGTAAAAAGTTCTAGTTCTGTGTAAAGTTCTATCAATAATGCAGAAATTCATGTTTTTCAATGTTCAAGTTTTTTACCAAATAACCAAAAAAATGTCCCCTTATCTAAAACAATTTAAAAAAAAGTAAGACAAAATTGAACATTGAACTTGGTTTAAGCAAACACCTGTATCATAAAAAAGAAAAAAAATCAATATCAATACGTCATGATTCGAAATCCGGACAGTTATTAGCATATCATTTTTGTTATAGCTGGCAAAAAATCATATAACAAGTTGAAAAAGTAGCAATATCATCAGGATGCAGTATAAACAGCCAGTTTTAAGAGAATGCATGCAAAATATGTCTTTTCCAACAATTTTACATCAGATTTTTGCAATTGAAATGACTTGTTATGGATCGAATCCCGGACACTGATAAAAGCTGATTCGAAACCCAGACACTCGATTTTGCTTAGAAACCGCACGAATTTGGACTGAAATGTTAGTGAATGGCATTTTTTAGGTCTCAAATAAGCCGTTAACATCAATACAATCAATATTTTATATAAGATTTGCTAGAATTTCAAAACCATAAATTTCTTGGACGCCTATGAAATATTACAGTGAAATGTTTCACATTTTTAGTAAATTTATAATTTTATTTTATATAATTGCTTTGGAATTAACTACAGCTTTCAAACAAACTATAAATGAAAGTTGATGTTAGAATTTATCAAATAACACAGTTTTGACATTCATAATGCGAACTTATATTCAAATAATTGATAAAACAAGATGAGGTGTCCGGGTTTCGAAGCGTCCGGGAATTCAAATCATGACATTAACAAGAGAAATTACAAATCTGTTTACCTCATTACCAAAGGTTTTCAGGATCATAGAGTTATCGTAGTTCTTTAAAAAATAGATAGTCTATAAATAACATTCTACACTAACTTTTAGCTTTCACTCATATTTAAGTAATTTTTATGCTAAAATGTCCACTTTGAAAATATGTGCAACGATATTAGCTATGTCAAAATAATTACTAGGGAAGGTGGGCCATGCTCTTGTTTTACTGCTTAACTTGATAAAATTTACCCAAATGACTATTAATGTTGCACCTTATGCGAAATAAATCATTTTGAGCCACTTTTCAGCAAAAAATAAGTGATTTGTTCACAAAATGTTTATAAGCACCTGAGAAACAATTGCCTTAACGGTGCACATCAACCTAGATTTTTGTTACAGACAATTAAGTATTTTTGAAACTACGAAAATTTTCGATGTAATTTTTTATTCATCCCCTAAAGTACTGTCTTCTTAGCGATTCACAATAGAATTAGCATATTTTTACAATTTTTACAATTTGCAGGATTTGGTCCGTAAGTTTGTCAATTTTGGAATACATACCATACCAATAATCACCAGTTAATCACCAGTGTGTCATAATATTTGTCATTTGACAAAAATGCTTGGTTTGTTAACTATTTTAAAACCATTTTAGAGCATATAAATAAAGGTGTTCAATTCAATATCACGATGTCCTTAACAGTTGATACAAAAATCAGATTTTTATGAATTATTATCTTAGTTCTCTTAGTTGCAAAAAAAAGAGTTATCGTCTCACCCTCACAAAAGGAGAAAGGATGAAAAAACACATTTTTTCAAATCAATAAACAGAATCAATAAAGAAATAGTAGTTATTGCAACAAGATGCAAAAAGATGTTTTGTTTTTTTTTTTCAGCACGAGTCGTATCACTTTTCGAAATTTTTATCTCGAGTAGAGAAAAGTAGGCCTTCTCGTCATGCGAGAATAACAAAAAAAGTAAAAAAAAAATCACAACGGAATTGCAAAAATAGTATTTTAAAGATACCTCGCAATTTATTTTAATTTTAAATGAGTTTTTAATTTAAGGGGGCCGTCTAATACCCATACATGGCAATTCTTCCCAAATTCCAGATACTTTTTTGATGTAGCCCAAACTTTTGGGGCCTAGTTTGTATGTAGAATTAGTGCGGTTCGCTTCTTCCACATATTGCATGCATTTTTTTGTTGTTGTATGCAAAGCGACGATCCGCTTTAATTCTTCATACAAACTTTTGAGAAAAACCAGTCGGCACTGTCTAAATACTTTTGGAAAATTCAAAATGCACGGGTTTCTGGGGATCCTAAAGTTCATTCTCAATTTGAGGGGAATAGTTTTTTTTTATTCAAAAATAACGATCTTTTAGGCTCTTTGAAAGTAAACATATAAATGGCCAAAGAGCCTAAAACTTCGACATTTTTTAAAGAAAAAAAATACGGGTTAAATCTCACTTAAAATTCAAATGTTACGTCCAATCAAGCTTATATTTTTGATTTGGACTCAGTAAGCCTATCGGAACAAGTCCCTGGATGCCAGTTTAGTTACATCTTAGTAGAACTTAGTTACAACTTGTAGAAGGAATTTAGTCTCATATTGTCAGGGAATATCATGTAATAAAAACTCGTGTATGGAAGTCGTCATCATATGTTTATTAATTAATTTTATATTACTAAGAACGCATCACATTTTCCTGTTTTTTTTTTACAATTTGCGATTAACTCATGAGTTGCAAATACAGTTGTTTACTGATTTGATGCACTGTACCCGAACAGGGGTAAATAACACGGGAATACCAAATTTAGGTATTACTTGGGCAAATAACAGCGACCAAAATGTGCCCTTGGTTGCCCAGTAATAGATGGTGAAATACCATGAAATCATACCAAAGTCTTGTATGTGGAAGGGCACAATAATACCAAACCATGTTATTCCAAAGGTAAAATAATAGCACAAAATAAAACCATTTCAATACCAAGTTGAGGTCTTCTGGATTTTGAACATCGCTTTAATACCAAAACCTGGTATTGCCACGGTTTTATGTTTAGGTATTGCCACGCCCTTGGAAAATCATATTTTGGCATTCCTGTGGTCTTTCACATACAGGATTTTGGTTTGATTTCATGGTATTTTACCATCTATTACTGGGCAATCAAGAGCACATTTTGGTCGCTGGTATTTGCACAAGTAATACCAAAATTTGGTATTTTCATACCATTTTTAGTGCGCCAGTTGCAGTTAGTGAAAAAACGGAAATGATCCATATGCAACAGTCAAATCTACTCACCTGATGATTCCATGTTGTTCTTAGTGATATTCTTCACCACATCGAATGCATTTGTCATTGATGAACGGCCTGTGCTTGAAGTTCTTGATGATTCTGAAAAATAACAAGATTGAAAAATAAGTGTTATTAAATGAAACTGGATTGAAATCATCAAAATTCAATAATCTGTCGATTAACTCATTTTTAAAAGTATTTGGTTATCTCGACTTAGAGAAATCTCAACGTTTTTAAAAAAAATCTTAGTGGGCATATATAAAAAATTAAAATCAGCTTTAACATTTTTGGGTTTCAAGTCATTTTAGCGCAAAATTAATTATCTCGTCAAAATAAATAAAAAAAATTCCCATAGTTTCAGATGAATTTGATGAAACCTTTCAATACCAAAATAATGCCAAAATGTGGCATCCTGACTTAGAAAATTTTCCACAATTTCAAGTTATTTCTTTAGGGGGTATATGTTTAAAATCAAGTTAGAAATATCCGGTTTTCAATGAAGGCATTCGCTTTGAGACATCGTTTTAGCGCAAAATTAATTATTTTGTCAAAATTGGTCAAAATCTTTCCATAGTTTCAGAGGAATTTGATAAAATACTGTAATACCAAAAGAATACCAAAATGTGGTTTTCGACCATTGAAAAATTTTGTAATTTTGCAATATCAAAACAATACTTTAAATTGGTATGATAGCACATTTTGCTCTTGCATAATCCTTAAGACAAATTTTAAAGGGTCCAGGAATACCATAATTTGGTATTGATACCAGAGAAAGGTATTATTACGCATTTCCCTTGTTATTTACCCATGCTCGGGATATATTGACATTTTACCAATATTGAAAATTTTTGAGTTGAGCATTGAGAAAAATGTATTTTTGATTAATTTCAGTAGTTTTTTTTACTTTTCTGAACTTACAAATAAATAAGACGATCTTATTGCGTAGAGAAAGCACTACTTTTACGAATTATAAACCTCAAATCACAAAATCTGTAGCGTGGAATTAATCAGTTAGCCCGGTTAGTAGTTGAAGACAATAACCGGGGTATTTGCAGTATCGTTGATCGAGAGAAAAAAAAAGTACCGTCAACGGTCATCTAAAGCAAGTGAGCGAACCTCCGGCAACTTGAAGTTAGTTAGTCAGTCAGTTGTTCGCGGTCCATTCAGCAGCGAGTGAGTTTGGTAATGGGGGAATCCTACCCGGTCCGAATGGTGTCCCGGAAAACGTTCCACATTCTGGGCATTGCGTACGCCATTCTGGCCATCGTGGTGTCGCACTTTTTCGCGCTGGCTGGGCTGATCAGGGTGTGCTATCCGGACGATGGCCAACTGCTACAGCTGGAGAAGAACGGTGACGAAGAACTGGACGACGATGATGACTACCCGGTGAGCCGAGTGGACTACAACTTTGTGCTTCACCTGACGCAGAGCATTTTGTCGTCGGTGGCGGGGGTGGTGCTGATCGTTGGGATTGTGAAGGTAGTTTGAAGTGTTCTTAGTGGTTCTCTAGTGATTGAATGTTGCAACTTTGTAGGAAAAGACAACCCTGGTACTGGCGTACAGAATGTACTACATTGTGATATCAACGATTGGTCTCATCATTTTCCTGATCGTGCAGATTGTTGACATGGTCAACTATGACTTACCAATGCCCGAAACGATATTCATTCTGTTTGTTAAACTTGTTCTGATGTTTGGTAAGTCCCTCTCTAGTTCTTATAACAAACTATTCTAAGTCACGAATAATTCCAGTGGTTTACTACCTTATTCTGTGGATTCTGGACGGAGTGGTCGAGTACATCGAGGGAGATCGCGGGACGATTGACCGAGAATCGGCACCGCAAGGAATCTTCAAGATCACGCTGGGGGACGACCAGAAGACAGTTCTTCAGATGTAGCCTGTAACACAGTCAACCAACTCCGCAGCCATAGCTTTTTCATCGCAAATACCTCAAACTCAACTTAGCAATAGCAACAACGACCGTAGAAGCCACGTGTTGATCCGTTTTGTTTCAACTTTCGATGGAATCAATAGTTTCTGGAGAAAACAACAACCACAACTTAACAAAAACACGCACGCACAATCTGTTTGTCTGAGCAAAGCTTTTCACGGCCCCATTGAAAGTGTGTGAACAGGAAATGAGATTAATCATGCACTGATTTTTTTGCCCCACCTTCCGGTCCTCCCGATCTCGCGACTTTAGCTCATTAGAATGCAGTCTATCGGAGATCTCGTTGTAGGTAAATCCAAACACGTCATCTTAAGTGGGGTACAAGCGAATTGATGTTGCTGTACGGCGATGACACTGCGTTGAGATAGATTCAACTGGTAAGGTGCTGAGGGATTTCTACAAAATTATAATAATTAAATTTAATTTGTTCACTTTGCGATAAGAAAAGGTTTTGCTGTAAAGTTGTAAATTAACTCTCTGAAATTCACTCATGACCTCAAAACATCATAGGGCTTTTGTTAATTTGATTTGGTTAACCGCGGTGGATTTTCTTGAAATAATTCGAACTGTCAAAAATCCACCAAAGCATCTACCGGTGGATACTTTTCTACCACAGATTTTTGTGCGATCAATGTGGTAGATGCTTTGGTGGATTTTTGACAGTTCGAATTATTTCAAGAAAATCCACCGCGGTTAACCAAATCAAATTAACAAAAGCCCTCATATCTTAACAGGCATTTTAAACTGCAATAATATCTAAAAAAATCTTGTAAAATGTCCTTCTTGTAGGGTGTCCTCACTAACCGAAATGTACCTGTCATCCCTTATTCTTCGAACACAATCAGCACGACGCATGCTCGCAGAGCATAACCACCCCAAAGCAAATGCACTTTCTTCCATTTCTCCCTCTTCCTCTCTCTAAAAAACAATTTTATTCCTTGTCCCTGCAAGGATCGATACCCTGAGGCGCCTAATGTCTCTGAGGCTCTCTCTCCCTAGTGTTCTCTCTCTCTTTGCCTTGTTCTCCTTCTCTCTCTCATTGTTATGATGTGTAAGGGTGTAAATAATTTATTTTTTTCCTCGAAATTTACAACATTCTGCCGACGAAGCGCATAAAGAAACCGTACTGTTGCACGTTTATGCTCTAGCATTCCAATGCTGGTATGCGAAGGGTGAAACGTCATTGCTAGAAAAAACCGGGGAGCGTCCTTTGATGGCGAAAATTCTTAATTCTGGTCAATGAATTTTGCTTCATAATGTCTTGAATAATTGTTTTCTCAGTACTCAGTACTCTTTTTGTTTGGCGTTAAAATTTGTCGCAGATTTTCCACTAAACAAAATTTATAAAAAAAATAATGATCTCCTTGAAAATTCTGTAAAGTTTTATGATTTGGTAAAATCTACCCCAGGAAGATTAATAAATTTCGTTGTAAACGTTGTAATAATTCAAGAAACTATGCAGTTCCATACAAAATAAGAACAACATTTTTTTAAAATAGCCAAAGTGACAACTTGGTTGCTGTTTAGAATGACGAAATAATGACAATTTTAAACATAAAGCTAGGATTTTAAATTTTGATATTGTTGATTTGTTGTTTATGTTGTTGTTGATTTCACACAAGTTTTTTATATTTTTAACATTATTTTCCAAGAATCAGACTTTTCAGTCGTGATTGAACATGCATTTTTTTAATTGTATATATTTATTTTAAATTTAAATTACTATCAAAATGACTTAAACTTTAAAAAGGATATCTTAACCAGTAGATTACTAAATTGCAAAATTAATTTACCTTTTTTTTTGAAAATTTGTATATTTTTTATTAAATAAAAAGAAGATTTTTGAGAAAAACTCAATAGTAAAAATAACATTCAACATTATTTTGCATTTAATTTCTCTCTTTTAAAAAAAGCATCGAAAAAATGATTTAATGTGTTGTATTACATTTTATTTGCAGTTTTTGTCACCGTCCCCACCTCCCCCCTTCAAGATTGGCCCAAAAAATCTGGGGACAAAAAAAAATATTTAAAAAAACTTCAAAATTTAGATGGAAATTTAAGTGCAATCAGCTCAAATCAATTTCAAATGCATTCCCCTGCGTTTAGAATCATTGTCAGCATGTTTGGGTTGATTTAACAATCTTATGATTCTTTGAAAATTTTCGATGTTTAGTATCGCAACTGAACTAGTGTAAAATGCATTTTAAAATACTTTTTGGATTCAAATGTTGAGACTATGGCTTGTTATTTAAATGTTTTTTTTTTATTCGGCCAGACGGAAGTTGTCCCTTCCCTTTAAACAAAAATGCATCGGCCTAATCACACAAGTTCGATGCATCATTTATGATTTTTTTTTAAATCTGTTCCGAAAAATATTGGCATATTTTGGATTCCAGAGTGACTTTTACAATTATAGTTTTCTGTGTTAATTTCAGACAAAAAGAGTGCAATTATTAAAATAATTATTTTTTATCTGAATTTAATTAACAAGTCAAAAGGTTCCACAATTTATATGAAAATTTTTCTGCTGATAACGCCTCTAAATTTGAATATTTTTTTCAAATTATGTTTCTGCTTAGTGAAAAATTGTCAATAGAATCAATAGAATATAATTAATATTATTTTTAGAATACCACTTTGTACATATTTAAATTAATCCACTGATATACAATTTCGTACTTATAATTAACATTAATTTGAATCATTTCAAAACTTCATAAATACTTCTTTTTGGAGTTATTTAAACACAGTTTGAACCCATATCATTCCGTACGCATTGAATTTGGAATTTTTAATCGTGAATAAATCTCATTTTTTCATAGACAAACTATTTCAGCCGATTGTACGGTTCATGAGTACATGACAAGAAAATAACATCTTCAATTTACAATAGAGTAGAGTCTTCTCGAATTTCGCAATTTATCCGAGATTTTTAGTTTCGTGGTTTTTCATATGGATGAACCTTTTTTTCATGCATTCCTGATGTCAAAAGCCGAAATTTCTGCATCATAAGTTTTTCCTTACAAGGTTCCATACAATTTTCCAAAATGTTTAACTTGAAAAGTAATTTTTTGATCAATTCGGTGTCTTTGGAAAAGTTGTCAATCCCAGCACCAAAATACAAATTTCTTTTTTTTCTTTTTTATTTGTTTTAGGTTGCAAAAGTGCACTTAACTTAAAGTCATTTTCGATTTGTATTTTGAAATTTTGTTTTACAGTTTTCTATAAAACAATTTTTTAAAGATAATGATTGCTAGATATAATTTATGCATCATTATGAACTCAAGCTCAAAGGTTGTTTTTTTTTAGTCCCTTAAAACATATATTGAAATGTTTGGAAAAATAATAAAATCCGTATTTTGAGAATGCAACTTTTTATGAAATAGAAAAAAAGATTTCATAAACCTTTTTTTTCTCGCGAAAGTCTTAATCATAACCTGCCACTTTGCCCAATACACCAAATCGATGAAAAATCCCTTTTCAAGAAACAGATTTTCTGATATTCACATGCCACACACGGAGAAAAAAGAGTTCCCAAGATCGTGAACAAGCGTTTATGAAAATGGGAACCACAAACAAAGTGTTCAAATCCCATGGTACGTTTTTGGAAATCGTTCCATGGGATTTGAACACTTTGTTCGTTCCCATTTTGTTCACGATTTTGGGAACTCTTTTTTCTCCGTGCATGTGGTCTGCTAATAAACGCAAAAAATGTACTTTTAGAATAATTGTGTATGGAAAAGTTACTAAAAAATTAAAGGTACAAAATATCTTGCTTATATTGTTTTGCTAAGATTAAAGAAATTTAATTTGCTTACTTGCTAAACGAAAACATATCCTAATCGACATTTTCACCAGGGTAATTCTCCGCCAACTCACACAGCAGTTGCCCCGACCCCTCTTCGATTTGCGTGAAACTTTGTCCTAAGGGGTAACTTTTGTCCCTGATCACGAATCCGAGGTCCGTTTTTTGATATCTCGTGACGGAGGGGCGGTACGACCCCTTCCATTTTTGAACATGTGAAAAAAGAGGTGTTTTTCAATAATTTGCAGCCTGAAACGGTGATGAGATAGAAATTTGGTGTCAAAGGGACTTTTATGTAAAATTAGACGCCCGATTTGATGGCGTACTCAGAATTCCGAATAAACGTATTTTTCATCGAAAAAAACACTAAAAAAGTTTTAAAAATTCTCCCATTTTCCGTTACTCGACTGTAAAAAATTTTGGAACATGTCATTTTATGGGAAATTTAATGTACTTTTCGAATCTACATTGTCCCAGAAGGGTCATTTTTTCATTTAGAACAAAATTTTTCATTTTAAAATTTCGTGTTTTTTCTAACTTTGCAGATTATTTTTTAGAGTATAACAATATTCTACAAAGTTGTAGAGCAGACAATTACAAAAATTTTGATATATAGACATAAGGGGTTTGCTTATAAACATCACGAGTTATCGCGATTTTACGAAAAAAAGTTTTGAAAAAGTTGGTCGTCATCGATCATGGCCATTCATGGTCACCCGCGACAGACACGGACGACGAAACAAAGAGAAACGCAAAAAGTAACTATTTCAAAACTTTTTTTCGTAAAATCGCGATAACTCGTGATGTTTATAAGCAAACCCCTTATGTCTATATATCAAAATTTTTGTAATTGTCTGCTCTACAACTTTGTAGAATATTGTTATACTCTAAAAAATAATCTGCAAAGTTAGAAAAAACACGAAATTTTAAAATGAAAAATTTTGTTCTAAATGAAAAAATGACCCTTCTGGGACAATGTAGATTCGAAAAGTACATTAAATTTCCCATAAAATGACATGTTCCAAAAATTTTTACAGTCGAGTAACGGAAAATGGGAGAATTTTAAAACTTTTTAGTGTTTTTCGATGAAAATACGTTTATTCGGAATTCTGAGTACGCCATCAAATCGGGCGTCTAATTTTACATAAAAGTCCCTTTGACACCAAATTTCTATCTCATCACCGTTTCAGGCTGCAAATTGTTGAAAAACATCTCTTTTTTCGCATGTTCAAAAATGGAAGGGGTCGTACCGCCCCTCCGTCACGAGATATCAAAAAACGGACCTCGGTTTCGTGATCAGGGACAAAAGTTACCCCTTAGGACAAAATTTCACGAAAATCGAAGAGGGGTCGGGGCAACTTTTCCCGATTTCGTGTGAGTTGGTAGAGAATTACCCACCAAAATTACAATCAGTAAAATAAGTGTACTTAAATTGTATTTATTGTAACGTTTTTAAGCAAAAGAGAAATTTCTGAAATGTATAAGCAAAATAACATTTATGGCAGTTTTTTTTAACATTCTGTACACTCAACTCCCGGTGGTTGGTCACTTTTTGGTTTAACAGTTTTCTAGTTTGTAACCCGTTGGTTGGTCAAAGTCAAACCAAAAAGTGACGAACTGTCACTTTTTACACGGCGCTCACGCACACTATCAAAACAAACGTTTGATAGTGTGTGTGAACTCCATGTAAAAAGGGTGTCAAACTAAACAGTGACCCCGTTCGTGTGACAACATTTGGAGTCAAACTATCGGGGTTTGAGTGTACTATCTAAATAGGAATCTCAGCAAGCATAATACAAGAAAGAACAAAGACGAAACGAAAAAAACGAAACTATTGGCACTACGCCCCCCGGGGCATGGCCTTCCTCTAACGTGGGATTTCTGCTCCAGCGCCTCTGACGAGACAGGAGAAACCGGGACCGACGTTTTACTTCACCATCCGATAGAAGCTCAGTGGATAAGGCGGGAATCGAACCCGCGTCTCATAGCATCATCGGGATCGGCAGCCGAAGCCGCTACCCCTGCGCCACGAGACCCACATCGACATCGACCCAGACATCGACTTGTTATTTATAATTCAGAAACTATAAAATTGTACGTATTGTACTTTAAATCTAGTTTGATTAAAAAAAACATAAATAACTAAAAACGAAGTTGACTTCATAGCTGTCGGCTAGTGGTGGGCAAAACCGCTCATTTCTGTGAGCCGCTCATTTTCGTTCGCTCATTTAAATGAGCGGCTCTTTTGAACGGCTCATCCGCTCATTTCGCTCAAAGTCAGAAAATAGACTGGAATAAACTGAAACATGTGCTCAAGATATTTAGATTTTTTTTTTTTTTTCAAACGACCAATGGAGTGTCCATGAGTGTCACACTTCGTATGATTATTGTTGATTGATAATTCAAAAATATATGTTTTCATCGCAGAAAACAGATTGGAGATCGGTCATAAAACATAGAAAACCGTCGATTTGCTTTATCCTTTTTTGGAAAGCATTTCAAATATAAACGTTTTATATGAAAAAAAGAAAAACATTGATCTCTGAAATCCACAACTATCGAAAACTTTTTTCATAGAGAGGTAAACAAACTTGAGTTTTTATTTCAGAAGTGAATATTTTCAACCAAATTATTGCTTTCAATTGTAAAAAGTAAAAAGTAATGAAAAGTTAGCTGAATTATCGTTTTTATAATTATCTTCCCATTATTTTGTGAAACAAAAAATTTAATTTGGTGCTCATTAACGATATTTGAGGTAGCGTTTTGCTGCACTTAATAAATTAGTCTTGAAATGCAGTTTTTTGTTTAATAAGAACAACTTTTATTCATGACAGCAAATGAATGATCAAAACAAGCGTCAAAAAGAAGATCTGAAAAAATGCCTTAATAAATCTATTGAACAATTACCACAAAAGAGTACCAAGTTTGTGTGATGTGCTGTGGTGAATTACATTTTAAATCATAAACGGTCCAATACATGGATTAAAACCGCAAACTAGCATACGAACTATGTTCGAATGCGTGTAAAAACTTCATGTACATAACATTTGAGAAATGTATCGATATTTTCATAATGAGATCATGCAACATCGGGCGACAGTCAGCTGATCCAAAATCACAGGCGCTCCGACACGGGCTAGCAACAAGCTCAAAGTGCGCCAAAATGTTGGAATATGAGGCGACCGGTGAGAACCTAGTTTCCCCTCTTTTCTCCACAGCACCGTCACCACCAGCGCGTGGAAGAACGAACCGAACGAGAGCGAATGAGCGAGAGCGAAATAACGAAAGAGTGAGCGAAAACGACGCCGTTCGACGACGTCGACGACGGCGCGAGCGACGCTTATCAAGCGCTCCTTTCGTTCTTTCCGTTCATTCGCTCTCGCTCATTCGCTCTCGTTCGGTTCGTTCTTCGACTCGCTCTTTGATTTGACGGTTCTTTGAAAAGAACCGGTTCACAAAATGAACCGCCGCTCATTTTTTCTGAGCGGTCGCTCATTCGTTCTTTAGCTTGAGCCGGTTCATAAGAACGGTTCGCTCAAAAAAGCCCATCTCTACTGTCGGCCACTATTGCTAGTACCAACCACCCAAGTAGCACACTTTATTCGCCAAGAGATTTCCGAACTGCTTGTTGAACTCGTTTACTATGTTTTCCCAACGTCCCTGAGGACTCTTGAACGCTGGATAAAGCGCACGTTTTTCTGTTGATGAACATCTCTTCATCCGTCAGAAATGTGCGTGGTTTAAGTTAGTTTTGCATCATTGCATAGAGAACGTTTGTTAAACATGTCATAGGAATTCTTGACTATAAGATTTTGAATTGGGTTTGGTGAACGTTGTTAGAACCGTTTAGGAAAACGTTTTGAGAACCGTCCAAGAACATATCGTGGCAGACAAGAAATTTAAAGAGGCTTTTCATAGTATACGTCCCAACTTTCGCTTTAAATATATTTATCTTTATTTGTAAGCAATGTCACTTTACGATACTCTAACTACTAGTTTTGTGATTTATCAGTTTTGATAGGGATACGATGGATAATAAAAATATCAGCAAAAAACAAAATCATTCAATTTCATTATTATGCTTTTGGAGATATTTTTTTTCAATTTTTGAGTACTAATCAACATCGCTTGCTGCTATATACTCTGCTGCTGGTTCCCCCGGTGGCTGCATTTTCAGTTTTCCTTTTTGATGAAGAATTCTCACGGCAAGCATCGAACCGTCGATCACTCCAAATGTCAACCCGGGCGCGCGTCTGCATCTTTCCACGAGAGGTTATGTTGGATGAGCTGGCCTAAACGTCAATTAGAAGTCTGCGGTCATCTAGCTTTTGCCAAGTTCACTAACAGTTTGCTAAAACTTCCCTTGAACATAAGCTGTTTCTATTTTTAGAACTATCTGTGCTTGTTTCGTCAACATGTTCTTTCTCGGTTTTTAAAACACGAAGACAAACTATACATTTACAACTTGTTTACGAGAAATCCCAGCCGAAGCCAAAGGTCAAATCTACTATGCTATCATGTTTAGCAAACTGAAATGAAACATCATGTCTGCAAATGTCATTTTGCTCTCCGAGTTCTACAAGCATGTTTCATTTAAGTCAGAATAAACTTCAAAATGAACTTTTCGTAATCCGTTGCTAGATTTGACATTTATGTTACACAACCATGTTTAACAATGGTTTTTTGATCAAAATTTGAACAAATTACAAATTGTTATGAAACTAGTTCAATAATTAACGTATAAAAACGCTTGTGCAGCAATTGTTCAACAAAAAAAATAAAAAGCGATGTTTTTCTTGCTACTTGGGCACTAAGGACTTCCTTTTTATCTACAAGGACTTCGCCGCTCTGGGCTCCTAAGTGTTTGAGTACGGCACGGAGCGACGGCGCCAGATACCCATATTTATACACAAAGAATTTTAGAGCACTCACCGCGGGATTCGAACCAGCAACCTATGATTTGTGAGTCCAGTGCGCGGTCCGATTGATCCACACTACAATTTATTTTTTTTAATTTCTGTTACGATGTATGCAATGGATGTAATAAATGATGAGCAACGTTATTTTAATAAAATTTCTAAAGATTTGAAAAAAAATAGTCTTGTGTTATGAAATGCTTCAAACTTCACATTTAATTGGAATCACTAAGCTAATCTTTTGTTCCAACAGTTAAAAGATTTAAACATTGAAGTAGAAAATTGTCTCTATGCTTCAATTTCATTTGACCCACGTTTCATGGACGCTCCCTCGCTACAACATAACTGTCACTAAATTGGTAGAAATCCCCTCTCTCGAAAAAGGACTGCTCTCTTTTCCTTGCACGTGAGCAGTTCCAACGAAGAGAAAGAGAGTGCAAATTTTCGCCATCGTCCCTCTTGTGTTTGCCAGCCAACCCTGAGCTGCTGAGAGTCCTGTTTCTTCGTCGCGTGTGTCAAGTCGCCGTCGTCATCGTCGGGATAGAAAGAAAAGAAAAAGAGGAACAAAAAAAAAAGTGAAAGGAAAAGCCCGAGCCAGTGAAAAATCGAAAGATTTTTCCTGCTCGCCCACAAATGCGTTAATTAACGCGAACTGCGACGGAGTCACGTGCGTGCGTGCGTGAGTGTGTGTTTTGTGATTTCGGAAGCGCTACGAATCTTCGAGGATAATCCGCACCGAGGATGGCCGATGCGGATTTCGAGGAGTTTCGCCAAACTTTGGATACTTTTCCAACCTTCAGCAAGGCTCCAGCACCGTTTTATACGTGAGTAAACTAGCAGAGAATGGGGAAAAGCTGACGGGGGGGGGGGGGAAATATGTGGTTGTGCCACCCTCCTACGCACACACACACACATACACCCATGTTCACATTTTCGATGCTGCTGGGGAAAATGGAAGGAAAATCTGGACTTTTCACTTGGCAAATATTGACGAAAATTGCGTTTCTGGCAGCACACCTGGCAAAGAAGGAAGTGATTTAGTGTCCACGGAAGGACGCCCATCTACACGCGTCCTGTCACCGCCTTCCGATTTGGTTCAGGGACGAAAAATGATTCATGCTATTTTTATGCTTCCATTTAGCCATAGGGAACATGGTGGCCCCTCTCCTTTCCTCGTTTTCTTTCGCAATTGGTATCGTAAAATGTTGCTCAAAGTGTAATTAGATATACAAATGGGTGGCGAGCATTCCCCGGTCGGAATGTGTAATTGTCGAAATGGAAAAGACTTGTTTACCCAAATAAAGAAATGTGATTTTCACTGAGTTGGTCCATATTACCGACGGGCATATCCAAAAAGTTATCCAGGAGTGATATTCACAGTTCGTTGTCGAGATTGTACCTAGATATTTTTTTTCTTTTCAAAACAACCACTGCTCTATGGGTTTTCTATGTACATAAGACCTTTTAAAAAAGTAAGTGAGGTATGATGTTTATGACAGTTTTGATGCCCAATGGGATCGTGATGCAATCGATATTCAGAAACAACTTCATTAAAATAAAATATTTAACAATTCTTTGAAATGAAAATATCGTAAAGCTTGATAAATCCATAAATGCTAACCATTTGAAAAATTGTTCAAATTTCATTCATAATGGAATGTGGCTATATGCCAAATAAACATTATCATTTATATAGAAATAGAATTGGCAAAAATTTGGATTGTCAAGTAGGTAGGTCAAGTAGTCAAGTAGGTTCAAAATTAAAATTAAAAACAGATTTTCCGTCTGTAATGAAATAATGGTGGTCTTCCAATGCAAAATTCCTACCCTGTCCTAGGTGTCCTCATGCATTTTATGTGATATGGGGGTATAAATACGTAAGTGGTTATAATATGAGACCAGGTGGCCAGATCTTAGCACTTTTGGAATCATTTAAACAATATTCCAATAACCTGACAAACGAAAGGTCAGATGATGGATCCTGACATAGTTTCCATACAGATAAGTGATATCCGCACACTACGAAAAAACGTGTAATTTTCGGTCAAAATTATGTGCATCAATTGGAGCATCAAATTAGACGTATAGTTGTGTTAAATTAAAAGGAAAATTATACGAGGTCGTGTAAAATTACATTCAACCTTGCATTAAACGCATTTTGGTTGAAACTGATTTTAATAGAAATCTCAAAATTCTAATTGGATGATCAAAAACGTGTTAATATTGTCGTTTCATGTTTTCCCAAAGATTTTTCAACGTATTTTGCTACCTTGTTGTTTTCGTCCACCACCATTCTTCCGGCATGCCTTTTGTACTGAGGAGGCCATCCCGCCGGAGAAGTCATCATGGTGACACAGCTGAAGGGAACTCTCTATTTGTGCACTATGTTTTGATCCGCTCCGGGAACATCGGAACAGCAGCTTGCCGGAACAGTTTTACTTAGCTCTTCGCGACTAGAACGTATTTTGCTTGAGTTTAACAATTTCTGCAACCTAAATAGAACGAAATGAAGAACGACTAAAAATGTTTTAAATCTGTCTCATCATATCAAAAATGATTAAACTTACCTCTTTCAATGATTTGATGAACGATTCTGGCCAGAAGAGGAACAAAATTTATGAAAATTAACGAAACATTCTACTGCAAAAATATTCTTTGCGGCGGCACACATGAATTTCATTTTGACGTTTCATCAAATTGAGTTTCATTTGATGTAATAATACATCCAACTTGATGCTCCAGTTAACGTCATGATTCGAATTCCCGGACGCTTCAAAATCCGGACCCGTGTTTTATCAATTATTTTGATATAAGTTCACTAAATTATTGTCAAAACAGTGTTATTTGATGAATTCTAACATCAACCTTCATTTCAAATGTTCAAATGCTTGGACGCTGTAGCCAATGCAAAACCAGTTAAATTAAATATATGAGTTTACCAAAACTGTGAAACATTTCGCTGAAATATTTCATAAGCGTTCGAAGCACCGGGGAGGCAAAGCAAGAAATGTGGGTAATTCTCTACCAACTCACACGAAATCGGGAAAAGGTGCCCCGATCCCTCTTCGATTTGCGTGAAACTTTGATTTAAGGGGTAACTTTTGTCCCTGATCACGAATCCGAGGTCCGTTTTTTTGATATCTCGTGACGGAGGGGCGGTACGACCCCTTCCAGTTTAGAACATGCGAAAAAAGAGGTGTTTTTCAATAATTTGCAGCCTGAAACGGTGATGAGATAGAAATTTGGTGTCAAAAGAACATTTATGTAAAATTAGACGCCCGATTTGATAACGTACTCAGAATTCCGAAAAAACGTATTTTTCATCGAAAAAAAACACTAAAAAAGTTTTAAAAATTCTCCCATTTTCCGTTACTCGACTGTAAAAAATTTTGGAACATGTCATTTTATGGGAAATTACTTTTCGAATCTACATTGACCCAGAAGGGTCATTTTTTCATTTAGAACAAAATTTTT
Source organism: Culex quinquefasciatus (assembly GCF_015732765.1). Taxonomy (NCBI): domain Eukaryota; kingdom Metazoa; phylum Arthropoda; class Insecta; order Diptera; family Culicidae; genus Culex; species Culex quinquefasciatus. The sequence goes on from NC_051863.1 coordinate 180,683,091, forward strand.
CATTTTAAATTTCGTGTTTTTTCTAACTTTGCAGGGTTATTTTTTAGAGAGTAACAATGTTCTACAAAGTTGTAAAGCAGACAATTACAAAAATTTTGATATATAGACATAAGGGGTTTGCTCATAAACATCACGAATTATCGCGATTTTACGAAAAAAGTTTTGAAAAAGTTGGTCGTCATCGATCATGGCCGTTCATGGTCACCCGTGACAGACACGGACGACGAAACAAAGAGAAACGCAAAAAGTAACTTTTTCAAAACTTTTTTTCGTAAAATCGCGATAACTCGTGATGTTTATAAGCAAACCCCTTCTGTCTATATATCAAAAATTTTGTAATTGTCTGCTCTACAACTTTGTAGAACATTGTTACACTCTAAAAAATAGCCCTGCAAAGTTAGAAAAAACACGAAATTTTAAAATGAAAAATTTTGTTCTAAATGAAAAAATGACCCTTCTGGGTCAATGTAGATTCGAAAAGTAATTTCCCATAAAATGACATGTTCCAAAATTTTTTACAGTCGAGTAACGGAAAATGGGAGAATTTTTAAAACTTTTTTAGTGTTTTTTTTCGATGAAAAATACGTTTTTTCGGAATTTTGAGTACGCCATCAAATCGGGCGTCTAATTTTACATAAAAGTCCGTTTGACACCAAATTTCTATCTCATCACCGTTTCAGGCTGCAAATTATTGAAAAACACCTCTTTTTTGGCATGTTCAAAAATGGAAGGGGTCGTACCGCCCCTCCGTCACGAGATATTAAAAAACGGACCTCGGATTCGTGATCAGGGACAAAAGTTACCTCTTAGGACAAAGTTTCATGCAAATCGATGAGGGGTCGGGGCAACTGCTGTGTGTGTTGGCGAAGAATTACCCATGTATGGTTCTGATTTTCTTAAATTCTAGCAATTGTTTATACAAAATATAAATTGTTTTACTGTTAACAGCTTATTTGAGACCTAAAGAATGCCATTCGCTAACATATCAGTCCAAATTTGTGCAATTCATTAGCAAAATCGAGTGTCTGGAATGCGAAGCAAAAGTATCCGGATTTCGAATCAGCCTTTATCAGTTTCCGTGATTCAAAGCACAACAAATCATTTTAATTTTCAAATTCTGATTAATTTTTTTTAGAAAAGACATATTTTGTATGCATTTTCTTAAAATTGACTGTTTGTACTACATCCTGATGATATTTCTACATTTTCAACTAATTACATGATTTTTTTGCCAGCTATAACAAAAATGATATGGTACTAAGTGTCCGAATTTCGAATCATGACGTTATGTGTATCATATTAAGCATAAAATTATGATGTAATTTTATGTTTGACATACACGGAGAAAAATGAGTTCCAAAAATCATGAACAAGCGATCATGAAAATGGGAACTACGAACAAAGTGTTGAAATTCCGTTTTTGAACAACGTACCATGCAATTTGAACACATTATTTGTGGTTCTCAATTTCATGAACGCTTGTTCACGATTTAGAGAACTCATTTTTCTCTGTGTTATGTCACGAAATGTCAATCGAAATTTTATCAATTTATGTCAAAATAAACATAATGTTACAGCTAAAACACGTTTACATGATTTAATAATAGGTGCAATCAAGGATTACGTCAAATTTAAAATTCAATGTTTTTAGTGTGCGGCATAATAAAATTGAACATTTTACCTATTAAATAATTAACAAATTAATTAAAACAACTGTTTACTGAAAAAAAACTATGATTTAACCCAAAAATGGATAAATCCTCATCAAAGTGTTGCCAAAGCTGCCGGTGGTTTCTTGATGAAAACAAAGAGTTGTCACAGCTCCCTGTGAAATATGTTGGCTTGACATCGGGGGGCCTTCCCTACAAAAACAGCTATAAGTCGCATGGTAAAAAACTTTTGCGGGAAAGATACAGCAGGATTCTAATGGAAATAAAACGTTAGGTTTGAATGTGTTGGTGAATTTCAAATAGAAAGACATTGACAGGAATTGTCCGGATGTAGCTCGTTTTCAGCAATAGCTTATGATGCGTTGGAACGAGAAACGTCATAAAAGGATATTGACTTCAAGGCTGTATATTATAAGTAGGCGCCATCTTGACTTGCATAAGAATGTGTTTATCACTCCGTGACACTCAAATCAAAACAATAACAAAAGAACAATGGAACGTGACATTTTTTTTTTTTCGATATAAATAGTCAGCCAGTATTGGGATTGAATTCTCGATTATATGATTGAAATATTTTTAAAGAACAAAAATTCCGTGAATTTTCATGAATTTATCGTTTAAATTACGAAAAACTTGAAAATTTTAAATCAAGCCGTAGTTTTATCTGGCCTCCTGACAGTTTTGTGCTTTTGCTCTCATTTGACAACCGTGTGCATTTTCATATTTTTTTGAAGGCAAGTTAAAGTAAAATCATGCTTAGAGGAATGGTCTTAAAAATAACTTTTTTTGTTGAATTGCATTTGGGTAATTCTCTACCAACTCACACGAAATCGGGAAAAGTTGCCCCGACCCCTCTTCAATTTGCGTGAAAGTTTGTCCTAAGAGGTAACTTTTGTCCCTGATCACGAATCCGAGGTCCGTTTTTTGATATCTCGTGACGGAGAGGCGGTACGACCCCTTCCATTTTTGAACATACGAAAAAAGAGGTGTTTTTCAATAATTTGCAGCCTGAAACGGTGATGAGATAGAAATTTGATGTCAAAGAGACTTTTATGTAAAATTAGACGCCCGATTTGATGGCGTATTCAGAATTCCGAAAAAAACGTATTTTTCATCGAAAAAAACACTAAAAAAGTCTTAAAAATTCTCCCATTTTCCGTTACTTGACCGTAAAATTTTTTGGAACATGTCATTTTATTCGAAATTTAATGTACTTTTCGAATCTACATTGACCTAGAAGGGTCATTTTTTCATCTTGAACAAAATTTTTCATTTTAAAATTTCATGTTTTTGCGATTTTACGAAAAAAAGTTTAGAAAAAGTTGGTCGTCATCGATCATCACCGTTCATCGCCACCCGCGACAGACACGGACCACGAAACAAAGAGAAACGCAAAAAGTAACTTTTTCAAAACTTTTTTTTCGCTAACTTAACTGGAATTTCGTAAACTTAGGAATTTCGTAAACTTATTTCTGCTATGCGTGCAAAATCGGCACAAGAATCATATAATGCAAATTTAGGATTACTTATAATAACCCGTTTTACCCCATGTGCCATTTTTCCCTATTTTTCCTAATTTAATTTGTTTATAAGTCTTTTGCATATATTTTTTTATAAACTAATCACTGGTATTTGTTTAAAATGGCCATGAGAATTGAAAGATATAATTTTGGAATTATTTGAAACTTCCTATTTTGCCCCATTTCCCCTTTTAAAAATATCTCATGTAATTTGAATTGTTTTTCGAAACAATTTGCAAAATATGGTGATAAATGAATTACTTTGTAATGTGTAAGATGTTCAAGTAAATTAAATCTTGATATTGTTTGAAATAGCCCATTTTACCCCATTAGCCCTCTCATCATATTTTAGGTCATTTAGTTCCTTTTAGACACTTACTACACTTTGCATAATGATAATTATCTGTGTTTTATGGACAGAAGAATTAAACATAGGTATTTTGGGATTATTTCGAACAGTACGCGATCAGTGAATCCTGCTCGCTCCCAATGTAAACTTCAACAGCGTGACCAGAAAAAACAGTTTGAAGCTGATTAATCTTGTTGAAAAATAAATAAATACAAGAAACCTAATTAAACAACTCCTATAAAAAAATAAATTAGAATGTGATGGAATGACAACTTTATTGATTGATCTTCATAAACTTAGTGGATTAACTCAACTGATCGATTTAAAAATAAATGTATTATAGCGATCACAGCTTTTCAATCGAAAAACAAAAAAAAATAAGTGAATAAAAACATGTAAATGTTGCGGATCAAATCTTCATCTTTATATATTTGAACGATTTTGGGAGGCTTTCAGTTAAAAGAACCTAAATTTCAACAAAAAACTTAAGTGTAAAGAAAAGGTTTTTGGTAAATTTTAACTATTTTAAACTGAACAAAACATAATTTATAATGAAATGTTATTTTGAATGGTTTAATTTGACTCTACTATTATTTTCGAAGAAATATTTTGCTTCTGATAATTGAAATATAATTTTTGTAACTATTGATAAATAATTTACTGAACAATTCATCGAAGTAAAAATAATTTTAGATTTTTGACTGTTATTGATTTTAAAGTTACCTGAAATGTCATAGTATATATTTGATTTGATTGAATATATTAAAATTGTTTGCAAAAGCTTCCAAAAAATTCGTTTTGAAAAAAATGTTTTTCATATTTTTATTCTCATTATTTTTGGAATATATTCAAAATTGTTTGCTATATTTATATTTAATTATGATTTTATTTTTCACATTATTTTTGAAATATTTTAGAAGGCTTATCATTGCGGTACAGAGTTTTGATTTTAATAAATTTGTATCATAAAAAAGATTAAATATCAGGCTAAATAATTATTATTCATTTGTTTTTTAAGACAATTCTCGGGTGAGTTTTCAAAAAGCCGTAAGAGCCACCGGGACCTCCGACACTAATTTTTGTTTTTCTTCAAATTGCAACAATATTTCATTTGTTTTTAGTTTAGGGCACTTGAAGGCGTGTAGATGAACATTCTCAAGCATTTTTGAAATTGATTTATTGTAAGTTGGTCGAATAACGATCTAAAAAGGGCTTTGTTTACCAATGGCTCTTACGGCTTTTTGAAAACTCACCCGAGAATTGTTTTTGTTTTCTTTTCTAATTATCATAATTTCATTCATAACCTGATTTAAAAATACATAATTGTGTTGTATTAATTTTTACTACATTTCCCTACAAATTCATTTGAAAGTCCATTGCCATTGTTGGTTACTGTTATTATGTAAAAACAAAACTCTTGTTTCCTAAAGTCTTCTTATCTGTACACGCAGCTTTGCCGAAGTATCAAGATACATTTTTTGTAAAGATTACTTTGAACAGCTATGAAGATTTGTATGGACAGATTTATGATGCCTTAGCTGCAAAATGCCCTCTTTGGTGAACGCGAATCATTGACAAAGTTTTAGCCACATAAAAGAAAAATTAACGTTGTTTGTTAACATGTAACAACAAACTGGAAAATGTTTAATTATATTCGATAAGATTGTCGTTAAACATTAATTGAATGAATAAAATATTGTTCAAAATATTATCTGCTCACCTATTTTAAATAAAATTACAGGAATACAAGCATTAGAATGAATCAAATTCTGGTTTCCAAAAACTTGACTATAATTGTTTTTTTTTTTTTTTTTTTGCATTCAATTATTTTGTGTTGCCTTAGCTGGTATTATCCATAAATTAATTCATGGTTCTTTCAAAGCACGAGAAAACGCATTAGACTCCTTTAAAATAAAGCTCAAAAAATAATAATATTTAATAATAATCATTTTAATCAGGAAATTTAGACATCACATTTATAGCAGAGATTGAATATTTTTTGCTGAAGTACTTTTCTTACTTGCGAAAGTGAGGAGAGGTTAAAAAATGACAAAGAAAATCTTTTACATACGTTTTTTTGTAAAGACTTTGAGAAGTTTAATATGCAAATGTATTTGAGAAATCGATAAATAACTCAATAACCCCAAAAAATCCATTTCTGAGTTTATTTTTATCGGTTAGTGCGTTCATCTCAGGATTTCACGGGAATTTGCCTTAACTGGAAATTTCCGAATCCTGGGAGGTTTTTATTTTTTGTCCAGGTTTTCCCGAAATTGAAAAAAATATTTTGGAAAATTTTGATTTGGTTGTTTAAACAGTGGAAACGCTGAATACTTGGTAAGGATTTTGTCAGCATTAAATTTTTTGTTAGGCATATTAATTTGGATTACCAATTTTTTTTTTGAAATTTTAGTGTTCTGACCTGAAAATTCATTTGTTTGAAATGTTTTCTCTGTAATTTTATATACTTTAAAAGGTGTGTATTTTATTTTTGATTTCGGTTAAAACAGACACTGAACAACAAAATAAGTTCACCGATTTCCAAATTTATTGCTGGAAAATCTATTGTCCCTAATCAGACTTTAGTCCTGATTTGCTTCAGTTGGCGATAGTGACTTATATGGAAATAAAAGAAAATTAAAAAAAAATATTCTTAATTTTAAACTTATTTTAAATTTAACATTGACATCCAATGTTCATAAATTTGTGTTTTATTTTTAAGCTTTTACATAAATATTAATACTAAATAAGAAAAGAAATTTAACATGCAAAACTTATTTAGTATGAATCGCATTGGATAAAGAATTGTTGTTGATTATGAATAAACATTCAATAAATAATAATAACAATTAATTTCCAAAAATCATTTGATGCTTTTAAATTATATTAAAATTATAATATCTGAAATATCTGCTCTCCTTGTTCAAATTGCAGTTTGGACAGATTTGAATACATAACAAATGTAGTGATAAATGTTTTTTATTATTTTTTTAAAAATATCTCGGGATCCCGTAAATTTCCAGGATTCTACAAATACTTTTCCGTTTCTAGAGAAATTCAAATCCAGGAAAATGAACACCCTATTATAGACTTTTCGCGCGGGTGGTATGAAATACTTCTATAGCATTTTTCAACTAAATACTAAATAAAATAATGAAAATAATCAACGAGAATCGAGCTCCAGGAAGATAAGGTGAATATTCACAAGATCCTCAATCTTAGAAATTGGCAACCAAATCCGCTAAGTACTGCGAGGAGACCTCAGATGTGTCATTCAGTCTATTGAATATCTGTGATCGATGAAATATAAGTATGTTTAAAGCATGATAAAAATATCGGATGAGATGACCCAATAAGATTATGAAGATCAATCAATTATGTTTTTCCATAACATCTTAATTTAATTATTGTTGTATTAGAAAAACTTCTTTAGATGTACAGTTTCGAAAAAGTTTTTTTCTCGGACAAAACAAATCGTCAAAACATAGATATTCTGAAAACTAATGATTACAAAACAACTGGGCAGGTTTAAAATGCATTATAAACACTTTTTTCATTCAAATGGGCTATTTCAAACAATATCAAGATTTAATTTACTTGAACATCTTAAACATTACAAAGTAATTCATTTATCACCATATTTTGCAAATTGTTTCGAAAAACAATTCAAATTACATGAGATATTTGAAAAAGGGGAATTGGGGCAAAATAGGAAGTTTCAAATAATTCCAAAATTATATCTTTCAATTCTCATGGCCATTTTATGCAAATACCAGTGATTAGTTTATTAAAATTATATGCAAAAGACTTATAAACAAATTAAATTAGGAAAAATAGGGAAAAATGGCCCATGGGGTAAAACGGGTTATTATAAGTAATCCTAAATTTGCATTATATGATTCTTGTGCCGATTTTGCACGCATAGCAGAAATAAGTTTACGAAATTCCTACGCTGAATGCTGTAAAAAGAAGTAAAATTAGCTAAAATCGTCAAAAAGGGCCCGTAGGGCAAAATGGGTCACACCAAATGGTTCCAAAATATCACCATTCGATTCCCCTGCTTATTTTACATCAAAATAAGTATAAAGATATCCTATAAATGTTAATATGGTTAACTAGTAGAGTGAAAATACAGAAAATTCCAATTATTAGGACAAATGGGGCAAAATGGACCCTTTCCCGTCATTTCCGGTGGGTTTGCTATGCACCAATCGATTCCTGAGATTTTTTTACATAAGAAAAACTATTCTTCAGAAGAAAAAAACAGCGGCTTCAATTTAATGGGATTAGAGGTGGGTTTCCGCCCACTGTGCGTAGTTTTATCTGGCCTCCTGACAGTTTTGTGCTTTTGCTCTCATTTGACAACCGTGTGCATTTTCATATTTTTATGAAGGCAAGTTAAAGTAAAATCATGCTTAGAGGAATGGTCTTAAAAATAACTTTTTTTGTTGAATTGCATTTAGATTAACATTTCCAGTTTTTGGGCTATTTGAAAGCACATTGCATTTTATGAGTGAGTACAAGTGGCTCAGTATCATCCCTGCCGACGGTACGTTAATTACAATTGTATAACTCTATATCCCATGCTAAAGTGAGATGAAATCAAATACTGAACTCTTGTACTCATGAGTAAATTGTCTCTCCTACCTAGAAATCAAAGGTTATCTCAAAACGGTCATTTGTCACAAACCTGAAGCAACTTATCACGAACGTGCCGAATCTTTAGCAATAAAGAATCAAAAATAAGAAAAAACAGCGTTCCAATTCGAATAACTGTCCACGTGACAGAAATGGAATCATGCACACAAGAACGCTACACCAGAGGATTTTCTCAACCTGATTTTTTCTTATCAATCCGGGGGGGATTCCCTTCAAGAAAATCGTAAACCCTTACCTTCAGATCGTTCCACATGAAACTGTATGCTAACTTCTCAACCGGCAAACCAAAAGAAAATCATAATGCATGAAGTGTGGGAATCCCTTTTTTAGTGGCATTTTACGATTCAGCCCCCAAGAACCCAAAAAACTTCGCTGCCTAAATCATGGCGACACGATTTTCCGGGTTTCCCCTTCGCTAGCATCTCATTAGGCGAATGACATGCTTCGAGCCTGTACTAAATTACGCGTTTTTACTCTACAGCTTGTGGACACTGAAAAAAAAAATGGTTAATTATTTCAGCCTTTTCTAATACAAATATCAGCAAATCTTTATTTTGACCATTTTTCGAATGAATAATCCCATCGTGCTTCGAAACAACCCGTCTCCGATGGATTTGTTGGATCACAATATTGGAAAATTTGGCAAGCGGTCCGGCCGTGTCGGCCCAAGCCGGCAAAACATCGTCAGCTCATCAGGGGGATAAGGGCAAGGCACGTCGATCTCAACGGTGCCACGAGAGTACTACTTTCTAACGAGAAATTGAGCTTATGCAAACACAACATCTGGGCCTGGGTCCGGTCGACGACGCTGCTAGGGCATTATCCGGAAAGTGATGAAATCAATCTGCGACCTTCCGGGCCGGGCGCTGGATACGGAGCGTTCAGAAGATATGAAAGAAGCAAAACTGATGAATGTTGGATCATCGCACGATTTTGACCTCGTTGGTGAAGGGAGGGATGGGTGACACTTATTTAAGGGTGGGGGTTTATTGTGGAGTTTTGCTAAACAGTCGATCAGTTGAGAAATGAAAAAAGTTCGAAAAGAAATCTAAACATGTATGTATTGTTATTGGCACAGGTGACAGTATATTAAATATTGATATAGAACTTCAATAAAGACAAAATCACTAAACTTGATTTAAACTATCGAAAGAGATATCTGAGCACAGTACAAGAAGCTTCATTCTTTTCAGTGTGCATGTCATTCGCCTTCGTCTTAGATCTTGATGATGTCACCAGAGGCTGGGCTGTAAAATCCAGGAATCAATACTTTCTCATTTCCCTTGGGCGTCAAAAAGTTGCAAAGATGCACGTTTGTTTATAGAGAATATCTGGCATCTGATCTATTGTTTTTTGATGAGTCAAAATTCGAACAAAAATGACAATGGCAAATATTTTCGTTAGTTTTATTTGATAACATTTTTTTTATTCTTTTCAGTTAAAATTTATATGGGATTTGCCTTATTTTTGCAGCACACGAAATCGAAGTTCATTTTTCATGTTTGGTTTTTTCATGGTACATCTAATTATGTGTGATTGCACTTTTTTCACATGATTTAAATAGACTTAAAATTAAACTATCATATTTTAACAGTTGTTTTTACTTTGTCATCCTGAATTTTGCGTTATCTTTTTATGTTTGAAATTATTCACATTTATTAAAAACATATTTTATTCACAGTAAGGCCATTGCAATTTATTTTCAAAGGATTAGGGCAGAAAAATAATAAACTTGTAAAATCAATTGTCATTCTGTCGTTCAGAATAGATTGCATAACGCTTTTTTTATGAATTTTAAATCAAAGTAAGACTTCTTAATATTCAAACAAATTTTGAATTTAGGGACAACGTATCGGTAAAGATGTTTATGTATTTTTTCATTAATGAATTCATTGATATTTTGCAATCTTTTCATGATTGCATAACTGTAATGAACATTTGGCTTGAAATTTGCAATTAGTTTTTTTTTTACTTGAAGTACAGTCACCCCACATATTCGGAACACCCACAAACTCGAAACACTTATGTGATAAATTGTCAAAAGCTTGCCAAATGTATTTTTTCTAACGACCCTACTATTTGTAGGACCTTCATTTGAACTGCATTTCAAGACTATTTCATCCACAGAGGAAAAACAATCATGGTTACAGTACATCTGGGAAGGGGTAAATTTTTTTATGTCAGAAAAAAATGTAATTTTACCTCTGAAAATGTGTAATTTTACCACTAAAATGATGTAAGGTCACTATTTCAGGCTAATTTGAGGTAGTATTACATCATAAAAGAGGTAATATTAAACCTTCCAAATTTACACAATTTTTTACTGTGCATTGCAGCAAAATACTGTCCCCAAGTCGTCTGTTTCATAATTGTGGAATGTTATTAACCCACAATGTTAAAACACCTGAATTGAACTGATATTTTCACAAAAAAGTTATCAGACCATTAATTCAACATTACAAAGCTTGAGTTTCTTTGGTTTCAATGTGTTTTTTTTTTTAAATATGTGAAAAATTGTAAAAAAAAAATGAAGAGCGAACCAAAATTGTTCACACCTGAGCATGAGCATGAGCATGGTTGACTGCCAATGAGCTGCTACTCCGTTATTGACAGATCAGCTGAAGTTAAACAATGAATCAAAAATGATCAGTGGGAGCCAACCATCCGTTCACTGTTTAACCTCTGAAGATCCCTACTTTATTAGTCAATACCGGCGCCCTCCCAAGAAGCCTGTAGTTCAACGAAAGGGAGGAATGTTAGTCCGATAGTTGAAGTTGCATACTCATCAAGCACATAGTTTTTCGCTAAATACTTGTTGATACCGCTTGAGACCGTTGAATCCACAGCATCTCCTTCAAGCATCACGTGATTAATATTTTTTTGGGTTAGTAGGATAAGGTATTGGCTTTTCGATGCCTCCCGAGCTACAGCGCTATGGGGAGGACTTTCATAACAAACCTGTCGGCGAGCCTTCCGAGCAACGGTGCTATGGGAAGGTCTTTCTGGTTAGCACACAAAATCACTCACACACAGTTATTTTGCTCCACTATTAACTCGACGATTCAAATTGTCAGTGCGTCTTTCGATCATTATATAGAAATGGCTTTTTCACCGCAGTAAATAAAACCTCGAAAAAAATAAAAACAATCCTCCCGACGTCATGCATTCCAATCAACGATGATATAGGAAGGGCTTTGAAAATCACAAAACAATAAATTAAGACACACACAATTCACGACCAAAGGCACACACAAAAAAAATCACCTAACACTCCGAATGTTTTTTACACCACCTTTACAAATTGTGCACTCACCCCATACGAACAGCGACACAAAAGCACACAAAAAAATAACCTGAATAATCACGACTTCGCGTCCCTACTTCCAGCGCACCAAGCGAACCAAAATTGTTCACACCTTTGAGAAAAAGTGTTCTGAATTTGTGAATTGGAAATGTCCTTTTTTTTAACTGACTAGGTATCGAAGTAAGCCATGCGCACGGTAGGACGCGATTTTTCTTACGTTGTCATTTTTAATTTCAATATTTTACTTTGAATTAACCGAAAATTCAATGAATTTAGAAGAATAACTTCCGGAAGTGGTCAGTTATAACGATTGCAATGGAAGTGTACGAAGGCAGTGTTGCTGGCAAGTGAAAATGGCAGTCTTGGACGCCGGGAGTTTGCTTATCGGGGAATTGATCCTGAGGTCACGCGTCCTGTTTAATTCAAGAATCTCCAGCCCAAGGCGCTAACGATCCTGCTGTTTTTTCCATGTTTCCGGAAGTTCAACAAAAACAGTTTTCTCAAGACTGAGATCTTTCCATTTTTTTATCATTTTTATTTATTATATTATTCTTTCATATTTGTATTTGTTGAATGATCTACGCACTACTTCATTCGTCGGTGAAGTATCCCATCAATCCCTTTCCCCTTCCAAATCCGGATATCTTGGAGGTCGTCTAAGTTCTTAGGCATCTTTATAGGGTATCCAATCATCAAATCCCTCCCCACCTCCCCAGTTGATCGTGAGGAGTCGACCAAAAGGACAAATGAGTGGACAAATGTGTCATTCGGCACATTCCTGACGCATTTACTTTCCTTATCGGCGCCAACCTAGCTATTGCGAGCTTTATGCTCGGCTAGAGTACGGTCAACCAAGCAAAGCTAAGCTAAGCTAAATGTCATTTTTTAACTGGCTATAAAACGTACAAAATAACGGTCGATCGAAAAATCAATCGAAGGATCACAAGAAAAGCTATAACATGAAAGTAAAAGCAAATCATTATGTTCAACTACCGATTTTATATGAATTTTAACATTGGCCGATCTTTGAACTGTTCCGAATATGTGGGATGACTGTACCATAGGTGCCATGAAATTGATTACAGAAAATGTCGCAATTATTTTTATTTTGAGAGGTTTTAAAATTTAAGAAAAAAATCTAATTTCTACCTGAAAATAAAATAAATTTTCAATCAATGATACTAAAATAGTTTTAAAGAGGCAGTGTGTGTAGATATTGCTCGGTTTGTTCAAAGGTCGCATCGAGGTGCTCCGATTTTGATGAGCCCTCTACGACAAAGGGAAGTGGGGTAAAACGGACTTTGAATTTTGAGGTACAAAAAACATAAAAAATCTTTAAATTGCTCGCATTTCCGTTGAACTTTATCAATTCCTACTCTCTTTGATGTATTCGACAGGTCTTTTAAAGCACTTCAAAATGTGCCATAGACATCCAGGGTTGTTTAACTTTTTCTCATGGATTTTGCAAAATACTGATTTTTTTAAAAACCTTAATATCTTTTTGCAACAGCCTCCAACACCCATACTTCCATAGGTCAAAAGTTTAGGAATTTTATGGACTATAAGCCTACGGTATTAACTTTTTGGCCGATCACAGTTTTTCTCATAGTTTTTCGATTTTTCTATAACAAACTTCTTACAACGTTAGTTTTTATCCTGTCTCCATAGCGGAACTTTTTGGTCTCTATTTAAACATATTCGGAATCCTCGTAAAATTTCACATTAGTTAGAAGTAGTGGAGTTGTAAATTTGGTTGGAAAAAATGGCATTTTGAGCATGAGCATGAGCATGGTTGACTGCCAATGAGCTGCTACTCCGTCCGGATCAGCTGAAGTTACACAATGAACCAACAGATGAGTAGTGGGAGCTAATCATCCTCACTGTATAACCCCTGAAGATCTCTGCTTTTAGTCAATACCGGCGCTCCCCCTCCCCCCCCCACCCCCCAAGGGGATGCAGTTCAACAAAGGTAGGAATGTTAGTCCGATAGTTGAAGTTGCAGACTCATCAGACACAGAGTTTGTCGCTCTATACTTGTTGACACTGCGTGAATCCACAGCATCTCCTTCAAGCATCACGGGAAGTGGGGGATTTTGTTAGTAGGGGAAGGAAAGGGAAGGTCAGGATTCATCTCGGTAGATGTTATGACCAGAAAGTGAGAAGGACTTATCAATCGCGTATTTTTTACTTCTTACCGTCGGCGTGCCATCAAAGCAACGATGCTATGGGAAGGGCTTTCAAAACGAAATGAAATTTTTAGTCACGTATTATTCGTTATCATAAAAACTTCTTTGCAACAAACTTCACTACGAATTTGCCAAGTTTGGACCGCGAACAACCGGATCAACTAAAGAAATTCTATATACAATGTCTCGAAAATTTTTGCAAAGAATACATTATTTCGTGTTTAAGAAACAAACGGCGACTACGATTATTAAAGTAAGTACGAACACGACTCGAATTGTATCTAACAACTTAATCGATTCAAGAAACTTCTATCGAACGACGAACGAAAACAAATTTCACCGCGAGACGGTTCGTATTTTTTCAGTTAAGTGCAGTTTTTTAACAAACGCGCGCGCGACTGGGAGAGCCCGACGATTGACTGGCCAACTCGAAGGCCCAAATCAACTCTTGGAAAAAATGGCATTTTGAATGAATTAAAATATTTAAAAAAAAAATTGTTAGACTAGGGGTAAAACAGGTTGCCAGAAATTTTCAAGGGTTGATTGTACATATAAAACTAGCATCTGGGCAAAACATGAACACTCTAGGTCAACGGGACACAAAGTTTGAAGGTCCAAAAACGTCAAAAATCTTAAAACTTGAAAGAGCATCTAAAAGAGCTTAAAAAATGCAACAAAATGAAAGGTGAACAATTTTAGTGAAAAAATAGTAAAATTTTTAAACTCAAATAAAAAAGTGTTCCATCCAGATATCATATATAAAATAGACACTTTTTTTAGTGAAGTTTTTGAGGGTAAATTTTTGCTCGGGGGCTGTCCCAATTTGGTGATAATTTCATCAAATTCATGTTTCTGAGTCAATTTCACAACAGATACATGCGCTAACATTAGGGTGATCATAAAAAAAAATCAATCTAAATGATACCACCTGATTCGATTCTTTAGGCAAAGATAAGTAACTGTTTACATTTTGAGCAAAATCGGTTAAGGGTTAAGAGTCACTTTTTATCGTTGAAACTGGTGAAAAAAATCTTTTCATAATAACTCGTCAGGGTTAACTCGAATCACTTTGCGGTCTTCGACAAAGTTTTTTGACTTATAGTTTAACTCAAGAATCTCACCTTTGACAATGATCCAAAACAACGTTACATTTTGACGGAAATTCGAAATTGATGCTTTTTCCCATACATTTTTTCTCATACCAACCTCTGACATTTTTGCCGGTTTACATGTATGTAACCCCTTGATTTTGTGGGTGTAAGAATATGGAGATAACTGTATTTCACAGCTACAGTAGATTCTACACATTTGATTTTTAAATGAATCAAATTTGTTTTCAAGAAATTTAATTTACCAATCAGTTTCAACTGTTTCAAGAGACATCACCTCCTTTCTCGCTCGAGAGTAATTAAAACCATTTCGAGCCAAGAAAGCTTCTTCAAGCTCGGTGCTCTCAAGCAAAACGGAGCACAACACATCTTTCAAGACGAGAGCTTTCAACCTTCAGCCTGCCAGGCTCAGAAAAAAAGGGCCAACCCTCTATTGTATCGAGGCTTAGCGCTCTCTCCCAGCCTCAGTGCCCTCAGCCGTGACTGACTTGGCCTTTCCCATTTTTACTGTTGATACTGCTGGGGAGGACCGTGTTTTTTTTTTCGTTTTTCCATGTGACACGTGCTCAGCCAACCGCGAATGAGAACTCTCGGGGATTTGATCAGAGATGGAAAGAAGATTTGTTTAATTAAGCAAAAAAGTTTTTTTTGTTTTTAAATGATTTAAAAATTATGTTGACATTTTCACATCGTGAAAAAAAAACTTGGTAAACTTGTGTCACACAATTTTGCAAACGACACTTTGGTTGACTGGGCTGGCTGTAAAGTTCACAACGTGGAACAATGAACACATCGCCCTTTTTTCCGGGTGAGTTTGTCGTTGCTCGGGAAAAAGTTTTTCCTAATGAATGCCGAACAAGCTCGCAGACGCAGACCGGCACTTTTTGCTTTGCCCTGCTCTGCTGTTTGTGTCATTTTATGGCGGAGGATAATTTTCCCGACGAGTTCGGGGCTCAAGATGGGTGCCCCCTTGTTCTGATATTAGAGCTTTTCTTGATTCGAGGAAACCTTTTTTTGCTCATTTTTTGAGGGGTTCTTGCGCCGGGCTTAATTCGACGAAGGAAAACAAAAATATGAAAGGGAAAAGCTTTCAATGGGGTTTCTCCTTAGCAATCTGATCATGAAGCCAAATATCTGATAATATTTTAATTTATGAAAACAAATTCAAGAATTGCGTGAGTTTGAGTAGTTTGCTGGACGAAATTTTTGTTGAAAAAAATCATTATAAGGTTTTGTGCTTCTTAATTACCAGTTTTAAGAAAGGTAGAAATGGTAAATAATTGTCAGAAAATACAAAAGAATATGCACTTCTACTTAAATAAACTTAATAATCATAGAAACGCAATCAAAACGTTATTTCCATGATTATGAATACATAATAAAGGCACTTAAGTGTGAACAAAAGTCGCAGACATAAAAAACATGAATTCATTCCATTCTCACCTTTCTGCATTGCATTCATTGCCGTTGCTTCCATTCATTTTAATTTCCTTCTGTCTACAAGCAAAATGAAAAAGGATGTTGCTGGTGGTATTCTACCAGAGAGCAACTAAATAGGTCACTACTTCCTGCTGTTGCTTGGTCCAACGCTGTTAGTTCAAGCGCGTTGCCTGTATCTTCTATTGACGTCGTCTTCAGCCTCACGTTCACCATCAGATTCTTCTTTCCTGTGGAGTAGTGGTCCCAGGACAGTTGAGCACCGTGCAATAGTTGGAAGTTGATCGAAATTGAATTTAAAAGATATTTCAGCTAAGCTTTAATGTTTCTTGTTTCTTGTTTCTTGTTTCTTGTTTCTTGTTTCTTGTTTCTTGTTTCTTGTTTCTTGTTTCTTGTTTCTTGTTTCTTGTTTCTTGTTTCTTGTTTCTTGTTTCTTGTTTCTTGTTTCTTGTTTCTTGTTTCTTGTTTCTTGTTTCTTGTTTCTTGTTTCTTGTTTCTTGTTTCTTGTTTCTTGTTTCTTGTTTCTTGTTTCTTGTTTCTTGTTTCTTGTTTCTTGTTTCTTGTTTCTTGTTTCTTGTTTCTTGTTTCTTGTTTCTTGTTTCTTGTTTCTTGTTTCTTGTTTCTTGTTTCTTGTTTCTTGTTTCTTGTTTCTTGTTTCTTGTTTCTTGTTTCTTGTTTCTTGTTTCTTGTTCTCTTAGAAGCATCTGAAAGCACACATTTTAGAGTACATGTGCTGAAAATATCTCGGATCTCAATTTGAAAATGAGCATTTTTAAATCGTTTTTTGCCCATAACTTTTGATAGAATTGACCAAAATTCGTTTTTCAAGAATGAAAATGTTCGTTTTGACAAGCTCTACAATTGTCTAGAAGGGACCAAAAATGTACAAAATGATCTATGGGTTGTAATAAAAGAAACAAGTTTTAGCTGAAATATTTCAGGAATAAATTTAATTATTTTGTTGATTCCTGATAAGACACTATCTCGCTACAATATAAGCCTGAGCTGAAAAACTCAAAAAACTCATTTTTTCATTAACACCTCAACCTTAATTACAAAATTGGCTCTAGAAACTTCCTGTTTGAAGATAGAGCTTTGTGCTCTTCAGCAAAGTTGCTCAGAATGGTGTTCCCTACAACTTTTCTGAAGATACCAAAGCGCTATCTCGTCATCCCGCCAAAATAAAAATTCTGAACCACCTTAAAATTTGGACCACCCTAATGTCCACCATACCAAAAGATGCCCCTATTGACCCTGATCATTTGTCCCGAAGACACCAAAACTCTAAATCTTAACGTGTGGCGGCTATCAATTTTGTCACGCTAGATTTCGGTTTCGGACCACTGTGCAATGGTAAATAAAAACTCTCAAAAAGTGAAAAAGCAAACAAAAATCCGCTTCGTTTGATACCCATGTTGCAAATTATGAAAATTTGAGTATTTTCGAGAAATACGGTATTTTGTGAAAATTTTCATATTTAACAAAAAAAAGCTTGAATAGAGTGAAAAAAAAAAACATACAAAACTGCGCTGGGTTTGAAATTATAAAAAACGGTATTTTGTAAGTTTTTTTTTAAATTTTCCTAAAGAATAAATTTTATTATTGTGAAAAAGAGAATCAAATTTTTACTTCGTTTGATAACCTAATGCAAGTTTTGAAATTTTGAGTTATTTCAAAAAAATATGGTATTTTGTGAAAAGTTTCATATTTAACGGAAAAATCATAAATAAAAAGAAAAAGCATACAAAATTTTGCTTCGTTTGATACCCATAATGCAAATTATGAAAATTTGAGTACTTTCGAAAAAATGCGGTATTTTGTGAAATTTTTAGTATTTTCCAAAAAAAAACCTTTTTTTCTTTAAAAGAAAACCAAATTTCGGTTCGTTTGATACCCATATTGCAAACTTAGAAAATTTTAGTATTTTCGAAAATACGGTATTTTGTGAACAATTGTGAATACATATTTTAATATGATATGGTTGAATTATTAGATTTTAGAAAGATTTTAAAAATGGATGCATCGTTCATTATCGACGATAAGGTTATCGCTAGGGTTAGTGAAATTTCACGATTTCGCGGACAGCGTGAAATCCGCGAAATTTGGCTTTTTCCGCGAAATCCCATGAAATTTTATGTTTGTGTGAAACTGTAACGATTTCATCAAAATCTTTTATCAAATTTAAATAGGAATAAAAAAAAATTTAAGGACTACGGCAGAATTAAGTGAGTGAGTACTCTTATTGCATTTCTAATAAAGGTTTAGTGAATTTTGACAATTTCGTGAAATTAAAAAAAAAATCATTTTTTTCTTACATATATATATATTTTTTTTTTCAAATAAGATCATAATAAAAATTTCAACCATATAGACTGTTTTGAGAAAATTTCATTAATTTTCATGTAAAAAGCTTGATAGGAAGCATTTGAAGAATTGTTCAAATTTTTCATTCTTTTTTTAAATAACTAAATTTAGTTATATTTTTATTCGCTGTGGTAAAACATTTATTACTTTTATTTTTGAGAGGTAAAATTTCTTAAGAACTTAAAAAAATCATGCTTTGTTTTATTCAAAATAAAATGAAGAATATTTTTTATCGTTCAAATCACCATTTCGATTTTTTTCTGAGTTCAGTGTAATTTTAACGACTTTTCAATATTTGGGTTTATGATTCCCGTAAAAGTAAAAAAAATACCACCTTTTTTGTTTTCTGTTCTAGTTTTGAAAAAAAAAATGTATTTTTCGTTACAAATTATATTAGTCTATTGATTTTAAAATTAGTTTTTGAAAAGAGAGATTAAAAACTTAAAAAATATTTTGAATGGGCTGAATGTCACAGAAACAAACTATTTTACTCATTTTGTCTGGACAAGATTGTTAAATTTTGCTTTGATATGAAATTCAATAAATTGTAAACAGATAAAACAGAAGCAAATCAGGGAAATCTTTTCCGCTTTATTAGTCGAATATTTTTAAAAACACCCAAGTAACATTTTTTTCCAGGAGTTCTACAAGAGCTCTTCAAGATAGCTACAGCATAGCAGTTTGGACCGCGGTAGGATAAAATTCTCTTCAAGTACTCTTCCAAACTCCTGAAGAAGTTTTGAAGAGAATTTTATCCTACCTGGAAAAAATGTTACTTGGGCAGTTCAATAAATGAGAATACGCATACCCTCCATTTTGTTTCAAAACATAAATAGAGCCCATCCATTAACCAGGAGGAAACTTGTTTGAAAATTGAGAGATTTTTTGTGTCACGTTCAAATTTAGTGAAGATACTTTTTAGTTTATTTTTTTTTTTGCTTCATTATATATGAAGCATAAAAAGTAGTTTCTGTGATTTTAGCATAACATTTTCAGTATTATTTTAACATTTTTCACGTTCCACGAAATTTGTGTGAAATTTTGTGTTTTGAAATTGTGGTCCCCGTGAAATTTGCTATTTTCGAGCGTGAAAAATCACTAAGCCTAATAGAAATATCGAAATAACGATAACGATATATTATCGTTATCGAGCCTCGATAATTGGAAATTTTTGATTGAATTTTTACTAACGTCATGATTCGAATTCCCGGACGCTTCGAAACCCGGACACTTCATCTTGTTTTATCAATTATTTGGATATAAGTTCGCATTATGAATGTCAAAACTGTGAATTTCAACATTAACTTTCATTTAAAGTTTGTTTGAACGCTGTAGTTAATGCAAAACCAATTAAATACAATAAAATTATAACTTTACCAAAAATGCGAAACATTTCACTTGAAATATTTCATAGGCGTCCGAAGCACCGGTAAGGCAAAGCAGAAATATATGGTTTCGATTTCCTTAAATTCTAACAAATTTTTATCTAAACTATCGATTGTTTTGATGTTAACAGCTAATTTGAGACCTGAAGAATGCCATTTACTAATATTTCAGTCCAAATTTGTGCGATTCATAAGTAAAATCGAGTGTCCGGAATTCGAAGCAAAAGTGTCCGGATTTCGAAACAGCTTTTATCAGTGTCCGGGATTCGAAGCACAACAAGTCACTTTAATTTTAAAATTTTGATGGAAAATTGTTAGAAAAGACATAGTTTGCATGCATTTTCTTGAAACTGACTGTTTTTACTACAACCTGATGATGTTTCTACATTTCCAACTTATTACATGATTTTTTGCCAGCTATAACAAAAATGATATGCTACTAAGTGTGCGGATTTCGAATCATGGCGTTAGATCACTGATTTGAATTGTGTTTCAAAGTCTAACGGGTATGTCAATTTCGTTAATCCAATAATTGCCTACATTTATGGTTTCGAGAATATTTATTATATTCTTGAAAAAAAATCTGGCCAACGTTGTTCCCATCCACAGTAGAGGTGTATCCGGCAAAAGCAACTCTACCCACTAGGACTATCGTCAAGTTTTATCACCTCATGTACAGCAAGTTTGCCACCACTTGGGGAAGTGGATTCTGCTCTCTCGCAATCCATTGCCTTTCTGTCCCATGTGTTTAAAAGCCATAAAGAGGGGACTTGAAATGATACTCTGTGCGGCGGTCATTTTCAGCATTTAGGACCCAAAGGGCACACTCTCCACTTGAGTTCACCCTCCTCGGTACGCCGTTTAAGCTCGAAAATTGGCCAACCTAATTGCTTTTAAATTAAACTCGATGCCAGTACTAGGTCAAGTCTAACCCCCCTCGAGCAACCCAAAATCAAGTCAAGTGTGAAATTTTCAATTTTTCTTCTCGTTTTCCCCGCTATTTCCCACCAGACTGCTGCCCGATGTGGAGCTGGACGACGAAACGCCGTCGACCAAGAGCGGAGACGATGCCTCAGACCACGAGGACCTGCTGAGTGACACGGACTCCGTTCTCAAACCAGTCAACGGTCCCAGCAAGACCCAGCAAATCATCCAAACCATTTCGACCATCAGCAGCAGTAGCAGCGCCGAGGATGACGAAATTGGCGACGGTTTGCGGACAACGACGACGACGACAACGGCCGTGGTAGCAGCGGCCAAGGGCTCGGACGTTGGTTCCACCGGGGTGACGAACACGACGACCACAGCACAGGAACAGGGTGGTCAGCTGCAGTTGACACTGTGCAACACCACGTCGTCACAGCTGGCCCGAACCAGCTCGTTGCCGTGGATTCCGGGACAGGTCGAGCGGCGACGTCGCAAGCTGCCGGAGATTCCCAAGAACAAGAAATGTGAGTTTAGATACCTTTCGTGGTCTACAGAAAAGTTGAAGCAACTTTGCCCGAGAGAGTAAATCTCTATCCTCAAACCGGTGTTTTTTCGAGACATTTTCGAACTTTATATTAGGGTGTTCCTTCAAAATGGATTTGTTTGATTATGCATCGTAAATGGGATATATTACTAAAGGTTAATAGACATAAAGCCCTGATGGGCAACAGGTAAAAATTGGAAATAGGTCTTCTTAAATTGAGCTCTTTGTTCATTTTACGTCAGTTCACACGAAATCTCAAAAAGTTGTCCTGGCCCCTCTCGATTTCTGCAAAATTTGCTCTAAGGGGTAATGTTGGTCTCTGATCACGAATCCGAGGTATTTTTTTCGATATCTCTTGCTGGAGGGCGGTACGACCCCTGACAGTTTCCTGGACTTTTACTATGACACGTTTTTAGTTATTTGTAGACATGGATGGAACAATCGCAAAAAAAAACTCGCAAGCAAAAAAATGCTCCCGAACTTTTTGAAAAAAAAATAATAGAATAAATTGTTGAATCTTATTGTAAGCACTACTTAAATGAATTTATCTCGTTTTGTTTACAATCATCGTTCATTTACAAAAAGTGACAGGTAAATTTTGGACGTAAGACGTTACACCTGCAAATATATTAGTGAAATCGATGTTCCGCCGAAAAATCCTGACGATGATTTTTTGATTTTCTTTTAAATCGTAATTTTCATCAAAAAAAGGAAAACAAATAAGTTCAAAATCGCTACCGTTTCCCGTTACTAAAATGCCAAAAATCATAAGCCTTGTCATTTTATGAGAAATTTAATGCACATTCCGAATCTGCAATAACGAGGGCGGTATTTTTTCCAGAGTTGGGATTCTAGTGAGAAGAAGGAAAGCTTTGCCCTCACTCGCGAGCGAGGCAGAGAACTTGTGGTCCTATATTCTCCTCGTTTGACGACAACTAATTATTTCAAGAAAATTTACCGCGGTTGATCAAAATCAAATTAACAGTGCAATTCTGGTTTATGAATGCGAACGACACGATGGTAAAGAGGAGGCAATTCTTTCTCGCGAGCTAGCCCATTCGCGAGCGGGGGAGAAAACAGGCAATCGGCGAGTAGCTCTCGGCAGCTTGGGACTCGCGGCGAGAACTAGAGAGAGATGTTTTTTTTTCTCGCGAGGGTGAGACAAAACACTGTATTTTTCACAAACAAAAAAAATCATTTTAAAATTACGTGTATTTTCTAACTATGTAAATAAAATAAAAAAATAGAATGTTAAAAATAGATCAAAACTGTAGGAACATTTTTTTTTTTCAAAGCAACTGCATAAATAATGCAATGCAACATTTTTAATTTCAGACTTTTTTTAATTTAACTATAAAAATATCATGTGTAAAATAATTAAAAAAAAATAGTTTAGTTTTTAATCAACGAAAGCTTTTTCGAAAACTGTTTATTTTTAAAATCACAAAAATGCCAAAAAAATCTCATAAACGATTTTGAAATAATGATTATTAAGTTTTAATTAATACTTATTCTAATTTTCTTACAATTGACCTCGTGACATTTTGTTTCCTTTCAATATTTTGTCAATTACATTTTTGGCCTATCTAGCTTTTGTCTCACAACCAGAGTTGCTAGGTCAAAGTCGAAAAAATCTGGCCAAGCGTCAAAAAAGAATCTGGATGATTCTTGCAAACGAAATTTAAATTATTTTGATATGTAGAATGAAAATAAGAATTAATTCAAAAGCTTGTACAATTCTGATGATTTTTGCATCAAATGGGTTGAATTTAAATTTTCATTAATAAAAAAACAATGCTTTTAGGGTATTTTTGAAACCGCCTTGAGCCAGGGGTATTAAAAACTACCCAAAAAGCAAAAACTAAAAATTTGGTTTATTGAACCTTTTCAAAAAAAAAAAAACTCCAGATTTCCTTTTTTTATTTTCAGCTAAACTCATTCATTTGTACCAAAAAGATGTTTGAAAAATGTAAAATCTGTCAAAATCTGGCCCAAATAATGATAAATCGTTATTCTGGCTGACACTTGAAAACTCTGGCATTCCCAGATTTATCTGGTAACCTGGCTACCCTGCTCACATCTCAATCCAGGCCATCATTGTGACGAGTTGGTGTCTTCCAGGCATTTGTGAAGCTTATAAACAGGTCATTTTTTAATAAAAAAAAGTCCACCTGTTAAAAAAGCCGATATCGAGAATCGATCGCATTACTTTTGACACATCGAATCTGTGCCTTTTTCGCAGGGGGCTTCTACGAACTGTCAAACCAATACAAACGCATCGTTATTGTTAGGAATTACCCACTTTTTGGATCGTTTACCCCAAAAAAGTTTAAAATAGGGCAAATGTTTCAAGTTGTGTCACGCTCTTTTGTTGAAAATTCAATTTGTAAATAATTTTTGTTTGCATATTTTTCGAAGAATTAGAGCTCGTGAATAAAGTGTTTGAGTGTTTCAATGGGTTTATTGACGATATGAAGGATTAAATTTTCAATAGGTCCTCCCTGCAAAGGAAACCCATGGTGGATAGGTTGTTTTGAAAATTTAATCTAGATTTAAGGATTAATTACCGTTTTGGAACACCGATAATCCGAAAACTTTTCTATGCCGATCACCAATTTCTTTTTCAAAACAATAACATTGGGCGGCCATATTGCTTGAATGAGTGCTACGGGAAATTTTGACAGTTCAGCCCCCCTGCTTTGTCGTAGCCGTACACAGTAAAATAAATCATGGTAAAATTACATCTGGGGATTAGTGCTTTTTTGTGCCATAAAAAGTGTGTAATTTTACCTCTAAAAAGTTGTAATTTTAACACCCTTTTTGTTGTAATAATGTAACTTGTACTTGTATGACACAATCTTTTGTGAACTATCATTTCATTTCTGGTCCCCAGAAACACGTGCACTTTGAATTATTCGAAAAATATTTAGTCTGGGTCGAATGGTTTTTCTCCAAAGTTTGTATGGAGATTTAGTGCAGTTCGCTACTCCCACATATTGCAAGAAATTTTTGGATTGTATGCAACAGCGACGAACCGCCCTAATTCTCCTTACAAATTTTGGAGAAAAAACCATTCGGTCAGGACTAAATATCGACAGAACTTAATTTCAGCCTGCCAATTAATATTATTTTAAATTTTGGGCAAACATATAAGGTCCACCTGAAGAAAACTCCGTAGCATTTAAAAACAAAATTTCCAAAGTTATTGTTTTTCATATGTTTAAAGAACCTTTAAAAAAACTCTAGTTTTTCAATTTTGCTTATTGGCAGGAGCGTGTCCAGCGAGCCCGAATCTATCATACCTTGACGAAACTGAAGCGTTTACTCATATCAATTTTCAAAATGTCGGTTTGTGTTATGGGTGTATAGTAAATTATCTGGAAAAATAAGCTTAGTTCGAAAATGAGCCAGTTTTTGCTTATAAGGGAAATATACCCTTTGCAATCAAACACCTATTTTTGTCATATGGAGAGTTTGATGCTCGATTAAAACTCCAAAAATACTATTTTGACTATAAACTTACCAGCAACAGCACCGCCTCGAGTAAGCACGCAAATGTATGCCACTTTCTGGCCAAAAAGATCAAATTTAATGCACCTTTGATCATAATTTCTATTTTGCGAGACCATTTCTCATCATTTTGGTGGCACACACATCCACACGCAAGATCAGAGGTTAACTGCTTAACGAAAGTCGCCAACAATATCTTTTCACTAGCGCTAACGTGTTCAAAGCGTTTTAGATATGAAATTGCTTCCAACTACTGGCAACATGTTCTTTTGACCATTAGTTAGTCACTAACTCGAAAAATAATCCCGAAAAATGTAAAAAAAAATAGCAAGCGCCTTCAAAAAACAAACGCACCAAGTCTTTTGACGTTTGACCTCTGACGACCCATTTCAATCGAAGGCTGAAGAAAACCGAGCGAGAAGCGAAGGCAAATAAAGAACAAAGGGTGGCCACCAACACCACCAGCAGCGCCTGTTGGTGTGAGCCAGTGATGCCAGGAAACGTTCTCTATAAATGCTACTTTTCGTGATTGTTAGCATAAAATTTTATCAATTTTGGCAGCACTAAGCAGACCCAAAAGGGGGCTGGAAGAAAAAAAGAACTAAGCTGAAAATAGGAAAATGGGTGTGGCCCAATGCACTCGTTTGATTAGAATACGTCTTGGAATTTTTTTTTTTTTTCAAATGCTTGTAAAAGGAATAGAATAGCTTGTAGTAAAAGTGGAAATAAACAGAAATGTTCACAAAAGGTTGCTCTACTCGTTAGTGTAATTGGTTTTGGTAAATTTCAAGGAGCACTCCAGATTATCCAGCATCATTCAAACACGATCGCTTATTAGGCTTAAAATGGGTTTATTTCCCCTAACTTTTGATAAATTGGGAATTTTTTTTAAAGGAATGTTAATTTTGACGTACGTGGGATCGAAGTAGCCATGGGCGAGTTTGGACGTAAAATTTTTTCGCTGCCGTAAATTTGACGTTTTCTTCGGTTTTTTTTTTCAAGTTATTTCTCGTTGGCATCTTTTGGCCAATGTTACAAAATTCCACGACGGTTTCGGATTTGTTCTACGGTTGACTTTATTCTGTAAGAGAATCTTTCTGTGGCTGAAGACAAAAGTGAAGCTCTCCGTGAACCTTTTCGTATGGCGGAACGGTGAAGATTTCCTGATGGTTCCAGCCTTTCCGGCAAAGCCAGAAGCTGTTTGCAACCTGCGGAGCCTATTCCTTCACTTAAACAGCCCCTAAATGGAAGCAGATTTTATTTGATTCGGTTCGTCGACCGAAAACTATCAAGAACCCAGAGGAGGTGACGTCAGGCTGTGTCAAATTCCGGTTGCAGGAAAATGAAGATTGAAGCTGCTTATTGAAGATATCCAGGTTTTGGTGAGATCTTTCCATAATTTTTTGCAAAGTTTTTTTTTCATACCATACCAATACAAATTATATTCTATTGATTAAATGAAATATCTTTCCTACCCCTTCTCCATTTCCATTTTCCCAATCCCCATTTGTCCATTTCCACGAACCTTATTATTTGCCAAATTTACACTTACACACCCAACCCCAACTGATTCGGAGCGTTTGGTACGGTATGTCCACGCCTCCTTCCTCCCCTGTAGATTCTGTGAAATGTGATCCGTTCACAGAATCCTCTCTGCGGTAAACACAACGCAGTAGGGCTGGCCGCTTTAATTTTTGCAATTCATTTTCGGGTGTTCTCGGATGTACTGCAATTATTAATATTGACAAGAAAAGTGCTTGGGGCGTAATCTAATCACAAGACTTTCCAGCATGCTTTCATCGGACTGGCTGCGTTTGTGTTAGATTAGATTAGATTAGATTAGAAAGGAATGTTAATTTTGACGTACTCAACAAAAGATTTTAAGGACTCAAAGTTGTACAATTTAATCTAGTTGTTTGAAATGAGGGAGGTTGAAATGTCTCAAATATCACCGTTTTTGTAAGTTTGAAATTCTTATTACGACTCTCATTCCGCATTCCCTTCCAGCTTCCGTACTTCAGATGCTCTCCTCCGGGTACACTTCGCTGGCCGACGAGCTGAACGCCAGCCGGAAGGGTTCGATCGGCAGCCACGGCCACAACAGCCACTTTCACCACCACCACTCCGGCGGCACCAGCACCAGCACAATGCTGAAGCAAAACTCGCTGCTGGCGCTCAAATGTGGCTACCTGCTGGACGAGGACTCCAGCCCCGACTCGGACCGGCTGCAGAGCCTCGGTGACGTGGACAGTGGCCACAGTACGGCCCACTCGCCGACCGACTTCAAGAGCATGTCGCCGCAGGCACCGGGACCGGGTGGCCAGGAGCCGCGATCGCCGGAGGCCACCTCTCCCTTTCCACCACCGTACGGGGGCGTTCCGTTCAGCCAGCTGGAGATGCTGGAGGCGACCCACCGGGGACTGCACAAGTTTGTTCCGAGGCACCACGATGAAATTGAGGTGGAGATTGGTGATCCGATCTACGTGCAGAAGGAAGCGGAGGATTTGTGGTGTGAGGGGGTGAATTTGAGGACTGGGCGGCAGGGCATCTTCCCGTCGGCGTACGCCGTCGATCTGGACTACAACGACTTTGACGCGACGGCCGTTGAGATGAAGCGGGAACGGTACCTGTTGGGATATCTTGGGTCGGTGGAAACGCTGGCCCACAAGGGTACGGGAGTGGTGTGCCAGGCCGTGCGGAAGATCGTTGGTGATGGGACGGAATCGCCCAAGGCGCAGGCTTGCATCCTGGAGATTTCCGACCAGGGGTTGCGGATGGTGGACCGGTCGAGGGTGAGTTGTGCGACTCGATACAAGATTTTAAGTTTAATTCTCAAACTTTCTCCCGCAGAACAAAAAGGACAAACGGCCCTGCATCGACTACTTCTACTCGTTGAAGAACGTCTCGTTTTGTGCGTTCCACCCGCGGGATCACCGCTACATCGGCTTCATCACCAAACATCCGACGGTGCAGCGGTTCGCGTGCCACGTGTTCCAGGGCACCGAATCGACCCGGCCGGTGGCGGAAGCCGTCGGGTAAGAAGTTTGAAGGTTTTTTTTTGGGGGTTTTTGAAATTTACTTGATTTGTCGTATTTTCAGGAGGGCATTCCAGAGATTCTACCAGAAGTTCATAGAGACAGCATATCCAATCGAGGACATTTACATAGAGTAAAAAAGAGAGATTTCAGGACGGAAAGGTGCGGAATATTAAGGTGAGGTCGAGCGGAAGTTTGGGACGGACAACCAGAACAATTCAACCAAAGAGTAACGTTATCTCATTCATTAAAGCAACAGCAGTTATTGACTTATAAGACAAACATATAGTTTACCATTTGTTAGAAAAGACATTTCCCAGAAGAAAATAGCGAAAAAAAAATTACAGCAGTAAAATGTGACAAGCTTACACCTTCAAAAGTCTTTCTCTTTCTATTTTAATCTACTTTACAAATCTGAAACAAACTGGACAAAAACTGAACTAAAAATAAATTATTGGACTGCAGTTTAACCATCTCAAAAGTTTTTTTGTTTTCCATAGCAAAACTATTACTTAAAAGAAATACTCTTTTTGTTACTACTCAAAGTATTACAATTTTCCGCTAGAATTGCCGTTTAAATTTTACACCAGAAAAACACAAATGATCACAGCAGCCCACTCAATTGTCTTTTGCAAGCAGTAACATAACCAAACTTTTCGGCACCCTCAGCAAACGTCAAATCAGTACAAATTACTGCCGGATCTTGTTCCGGATCTTTCTCGGAAAAGATCCGGCAGCAATTATGCATGCTTTGACGTTTGCTGAGGGTGCCGAAAAAAGGTTAAACAAATCACTTCGTGCATCAGCCAACATTAAAAGCAAACTGAGAGCAACATTACTGGCGTAGCCTACTACGTTCCTATAGCAACCGAGGGGGATCAAACTACTTTAGATCAAACAGTGCGGCCGCGGCGGCTACCTTGATTCTGCTTTCAGCTCCTGAACAAACGTTGACTTACAAAATGATTCGCTATCAATTTCGGTGCAAGTTAACAAACACAACCGAACAAAGGCTCATCGTTTACATATGTTTGCAGTCTAACAAAAAAAAAACTGAATAAAAACAATACATTGTAACAAGCAGTATATACAAAACAAACATCTAACATGAAAATAAAACATTACCATGCGAAAAAAAGCAGTAGCTGAATGTAAGAGTAGAGATTTCTTGTAAATACTAGATTAAATTTGTAAAGCAGAAGCAAAATCGTATATTTTTATGACAGGCATGGGTTGAGGATCTGCAGAAGCTAACAAAGCAACAACACAAATGGAAACATTCAAAATAAAAGAGAAGTGGTTGACAAAGTTGCCTAAAGTGTTTTCCATGGCTGGAAGAAAATGCTTTTTGTTTTCAGGTATTTAAAATTGCTGATAAAAAGTTAGTATTTTTTTGCAATTATTTAGTTTGTAACATCATCAAAACAAGTTGGGGGAGATTTATAATAAGCTTATTATCAGTATGATTTTCGTTTTCTTCGTTGCTAGTTTTTGAACATTATTTCGTGAATGTTTGAGTGTGATGAGCGGGAAGCAAAAACGGTACGAGAAAGTGTAGAAAGGGTGTGCGAACGGAGACATATATAGTTAAATCATAAATATTTCATAATATTATAGAAAGAGAAACCCAAAATAAAGACAAAATGTTATCATCATAATAATCTTCAAAGGTCGTTATTCGAGAGCTGATTCACAAAACTAAAAGGAAACAATTGAAACTACACACAATAAGCAAGCATTTTCGAACGACATTATAAGAAAAGTGACGACAAGAACTACTTAAAAAAATAAACTGTTGTTTGAAAAGATTTTATCGGTTGCATACAAAACTAAAACTAAAAACAATAACGCAGAAAATCTAACAATATTTGCAATATTATTTGAGCAAAAAATGTTAAAAAAACGCAAATATTGCAATGAAAAGATAATTCTGAACGCATCTGTAACAGAAAAACACATAACAACACACAAAACCAAGTCTTTTCTCTAGTCACAAGTTCAGAAAAAAAGTTTAACACATTCAAATAAAAAAAGAAGAAGAAAATCTGTAAGCAAACCGCATCTAACACACACCTAGAAACCAAACATCCACACCAAGAAGCAGCTAGCTCAGCATTCTTTCTGCAGGCAGGCAGGCAAGATCGAACCCCTCAATGATAGGTACGCCAAACATCCTTGCAAAATGCGAATAAGAAAAAAAAATAACTTACAAACAAACAGTCATCTGAATTCATTGCGAGAAGCAAAAGAAGAAATAAATCGTGTTTGAGGATGAGCATTTTGTGTTGTTATTTTTGAGAAATGGTTGAGAAAATTCTGGTATTTTAAATTCTTTGAAGTTGTGAGGAGCAAAGAAAACAGCAATTTTTCCTGCAATTTTTGCATTGAAATGTTAAAACTATGGCTTGGATTTTTTTTCACCCCAGAAAAGCCATTTTGCATCATCAGTTAACCCATCTAATTTCCATACAAATTTGACAGCTGTCTAAGGCAAAAATGATTTATAAAATGTCAAAAGACTGTATTTTTCGAAGGAATTTGATCGATTTGGTATCATAAACGAAGTTGTCGGTATGGATGGGGAATACACTGAAAAAAATTATGCATGGAATTTATATTTTTTATAATTATTCAAATCACTTTTTGTCACTAAACATTACATTCCTTTAAACACAATTTTCAATTTAATGCCATTTTAAAATGTTTCAGAAATCTGAAAATCAAATCAGACAATTTCACAGATGTTTTATTTATTAATGTTGAACATCGGACCATTAGTTGCCGAGATATCTATGATTAAAAAATTTTTAGGTAATAATACTCAAAAAGGAGGTAATATTCAACCTACCAAATGTTTAACATTCCAAAATTCAACTTTTTTTTGCTGTGTAGCAGTACTTTCAAAACAAATAGGCATTGTTTTCAACATAAAAAGTTCTGTTAATTATGTAAGAAGATAGTTCATCTCGATTGTTTTGCATTTGTTGGCATGAAAAAGACCATAAAAACTGCTTAAAAACATTTAGAAACTATGTTTTTCGAACATTTTGCATTTGCATTAGCAGTTCTTGAGAAACATGTAGAAACATTATTTATCTGAACATTAATTGTGTTTAATAAATTTGAAAAATGCACGCTAACATTTATATCGTTATTCAGCAACTCTCTACGAAATCTGCCGATTTCGACCATTTTTATTTTTTGTATTTTTTTATTTGACTTAAACTTTATGGGGGCCTTCCCTATGACCAAATAAGCTATTTTATGTCATTGGTTCACCCATACAAGTCTCCATACAAGGACTTTTGAGAAAAAATAGGTACACGGAAAAAAAATTAGCAGATTTTTTAATCAACTTTTTTTTACTAAAACTCAATTTCCCAAAATATGTATTTTTTGATTTTCGAGATTTTTTGATATGTTTTAAGGGACAAAAATCCGCAGCTTTTGAGCCTTAGAGAAACATGGTCAAAAATCTGCCGCCGAGTTATGAATTTTTGAAAAAAATTGTGATTTTTGGAAAAAAAATCAAAGTTTCATGCAAAAACAAGTTTGACATTATTTTTTAATGCAAAATTGAATTTGCAATCGAAAAGTACTTTACAGATTTTTTGATAAAGGGCTCCGTTTTCAAGATATAGCCACCGAAAGTTTGATTTTAGCGAAATATTTGCAGTTTTTCAATTTTTAAAAATAGTGACCATGAGTGACCGTTTCTAAAAATATTTTTATTGAGAAGTTCAGAAAATTTGCTATAAAATTGTTTAAGAGTTATTGACGATTGGACGGGATCGGGTTGCTGAGATAGAGCTGCTTGAAGAAAAAGAAACACGAAAATTGAAGTTTTCTTAATCTACCGTTTTTATTTGGCTGTGTAAGCGCCAATGTATATTATTTGTTTAAAAGCAACGATATTAAAGTATTACAACAACTGCTAATAATGTTTCAGAGATGGCGAAAAAGATTCCACTTGGTGCAGGTGGGATTTGAACCCACAACTGATCAATCTTAATCTTAATTTTCTTAATCTTACTAAAATAACCCACCATTTTCTAATGACGATATCTCAGCAATTAATGGTCGATTATCAATGTTAATGCATGAAACATTCGTGAAATTTTCCGATCTTTTCGAAAAAAATATTTTGAAATTTTTTAAATCAAGA
This sequence comes from Culex quinquefasciatus, assembly GCF_015732765.1. NCBI lineage: Eukaryota > Metazoa > Arthropoda > Insecta > Diptera > Culicidae > Culex > Culex quinquefasciatus. The sequence continues at coordinate 180,715,255 of NC_051863.1, forward strand.
CTAACATTTTAAAAGGGCCTAACATTGAATATAACTCCCATTTAAAATGCTAGTCTTGATTTAAAAAATATTTTTTCGAAGAGATCGAAAAATTTCACGAATTTTTCATGCATTGAAATTGATGATCGGACCATTATTTGCTGAGATATGGTTTTCAAAAAAAAATATTTTTAGAAACGGTCACTCATGGCCACTATTTTTAAAAATTGAAAAACTGCAAATATTTCGCTAAAATCAAACTTTCTTTGGCTATATCTTGAAAACGGAGCCCTTTATAAAACAAATCTGTAGAGTACTTTTCGATTGCAAATTCAATTTTGCATTAAAAAATAATGTCAAACTTGTTTTTGCATAAAACTTCGATTTTTTCCAAAAATCACTATTTTTTCAAAAATTCATAACTCGGCGACAGATTTTTTGACCTTGTTTCTCTATGGCTCAAAAATTGCGGATTTTTGTCCCCTAAAACTTATCAAAAAATCTCGAAAATAAAAAATACCTATTTTGGGAAATTGAGTTTTAGTGAAAAAAAGTTCCGTGTACCTATTTTTTCTCAAAAGTCCTCAACAATACCTTCAACTTTGCCGAAGACACCAAATTGATCAGAAAATTCACTCAAAAGTTACAGCTGTTTGAATATTTACATACCATTTTTGTATGGACAGCAGCCAAAATTGTATGGAGACTTGTATGGGTGAACCAATGACACAAAATAGCTTATTTGGTCATAGGGAAGGACCCCACAAAGTTTGAGCCAAATCAAAAAATACAAATAAAATCCATTTCCGGTATTGGTAGAGAATGGCTCTATTAAATTAAGGGATATTTTCATTTAATTCTGTGAGTTTTTGAATACAAAAACGACCAGATGCAGTTAAGATATTTTGCATAATAAAATGATGTTGAGGTTTTATTCAGCCGAAAATAAATTCGATGCCTTCCTTATGATGTTTAAAGCAAAAAAAAAAAAGTTTCGGCGAAATTTATATGCGACGGAACGTCCCATTCGGTACAATGTCCATTCGGCGAAATGTACCTGATTCGCCAAATTTTTATGGAAAATTATTTGGACTAACTAATGATGTACAATATCTTGTTGCATGATGCATAATCGCATGTCTGAAATCTCACAAAATTGCTCTCCAGTTAACAATCAAGTTCCAATTTAGGCAAACTTGGAAAACTTCCAAAATATTCTTATATTATCTTGTCCTGATAACTGCGTTGCACACTAATCAAACATTTCGGATGCTTTTCGAGCTTCTTGCACCAATGCTTAAATCCCGATTGAGTCGCTCTCACCAGCCTATCTTGGTACTCCAGCAGAAGATTGTTCTGTCGGCATCCAGCTACTTTTTTTTTGTAATCCTGGCAGTCTTCCTCGTTGTGCTTTACAGTGACAGTGCCTTGCAAATTTCAGCTTGGGCAAAGGCACCATAATGCGTAACATCGGTATTTTTACGGAACTTCCGGATTTGCGTGAACTTCCTTTGGAGCAATTTCCCAGATTGTCCGCCCTAATTTTTTTGTATACGGTCATCGGTCATCGTCATCGAATTCGGTCATCTTCACACGCAAAATTCAATGCAGCTTACTTCTGGTGCTGCTCTCGGCTCGTCGTACTTCGGGACAGTTTGATCTATATCTAGTAGTAATATTTTTATTAGGCTACTTGGAGTTCACATCCGTGATAGGGAAGCGCTTTCATTTGGGTAACCACTTGATCTTCCCGTTGGTATAAGCGAAGCGGAATTTCTCTCCAGTAAATAAAACTTTCCTTTTTTAATTTACTTATTTTTCATTTTATTTCATTTTCACATGCCACATATCGAATGTTTTATTCTTCTTCTTCTTATTTTTGTTTGTTTTTCAACCTCTCGCGCTGACTTCATTCTAGCTATTTTAGTGTTACACCATGTGCATTTCATTTGAGTTTTGGTTGGTTTGCTCTGCTGCTGCTGATCTCTTACACGCTAAACGGGGGGTAAACATTACAGACAAGTTGTTTGTTGTTGTTATTAGAAATGTGTGTTTTGTTTGTTTGTGTACGTCAAGCGGAATTATGGTTCATTGTTCGGTATTTAGAAAGTAACAGTTAGTAACTAGGAAACAACAGCAACGTTTTCATTCCATTTCGCTAATCCAGGTTGGTATCAATTTCTCTTTACACTATTCTGTTTGTTTCTGTTCCTACGTTCGTTTGCACATGCTGTGTAAATTTTCCTAGAGGATAGGGTTAGATAGCTTCAACTGCATAAATTGTGGTTCGACTGTAATGAAATCAACTTTTTGTAGATTTACTTGTATATGTACAGATTAAATTGTTAAACAACTTGGGTGTCTTAGTGTTTGTGTGTATTTTGAGTTGGTATCAGTTTTTTTTTTGTTAAAGCTAAGTTGCCTTCAAAGAACATAAAAATCTGAATTTGAATAAAACAGTTTTAAAAACTATTAACAAACCTTACGCTTACAGTACCATTTGTAATTTTGTTTTTTTTTTATTTGTTTAGTCTCTTCGCTCGCACTCGATCCCGTTTTCCGCACACAGTTATAAATTTGTCTCTTTTATACAAATCACATTACGTCTAGTTTACAATATACACATTTTACAAAGTAGTCGATAAAGTCAATCTGTTCTAGTTTCGGAAAATTTTGTGGATGGGAACAATACTATCAATTTCAATGTGAAAAAACTCATATCACGCACGGTTTTCCTTGTTTATTTTTTTAAATTTCTCTTCGTCCAACTCTTACACCAAATCTTAACTACATGTAGTTAGTGTTATCCTCTCAAACAGTTTTGTATAATCTTTGTATTTGTTAGGGTTTTTCTCCGGTTTATTCTCTGCGTCGCTCTCCCCCCTCTCCCATCAGAATAAAAACACAAAAAATAAGCTCGCAAAACTCGCTTCCAATCCTGAGCCTCGGACTAGTTATTAACTTGGACTCAAATCCGCACCCCGGTGGTAAAACTGCGAGCTGCTCGTGCTGTTGCTGTTGGGCGTAATGACCGAGGTGGTTACCGCCACTGCCGCGGGAACATTCACCGTGGGGCACTCGGGCCGCATTATGACCGGATCGATGCGACGGAGCGGGCCACCATTGCCACCAGCGGCGGCCACAGCTAATCCTCCTGCTGCGCCGCCGCCACCACCGTTCGACTGGATTTGCAGGGTGAACTCTTGCTGAATTGACTGTAGCATTTCGCGGTGCTCTTGTTGTTCCTCCTGAGAAGGGGAAGAAAAAAAGGGGTTTGAATCAGAGATGGTCATGACTTCTACAGGGTGGTCACATTTTTAACATCGAGGAACGATATAAAATGTTGTATAATTTTTTGACTTTTAACCACGATTTCGAAAATTGAGATTTTTCCGTTAAATTGGCAACACTGCCCGATGTATTTTTACCAACTTGTGCCATAGCTCAAAAGATGCGTTTTTTCTGTCCAAATAAGATTTTTTAAAAAAATCATTTTTTGGCGCAATTTTTTGTTTTAAATAGTCGAGTTTCTGAAAATATCATTTTTTTTAAGTAGTCCTAAACAATATCTACAACTTGTCCGAGACACCAAAAAGTTTAGAAAATCTATTCTCAAATAACAGATTTTTGAATATTTAAGAAGCCTTTTTGAATGGACCCGATTCTCCACAGAATTGGCCGATTATGACCTTTTTATTGTCTGTATTCTTTGATTTGGCTCAAACTTTGTATGAGCCTTTTCCTGTATTTTGAAAATGCAATTTTTACTCTTAAAAACCTCAAAATATTTGTTATAGCAACATTGGTATCAAATGATTGTGTTTTTGTCATACATACGAAAGTCATAATTTTTTTTTGAAAACATTAAAAAATGACAACACAACGTATGTTCGAAAAACAATATACTCTAAATTTTAGTTTTTTTTTTTGCAATATGGGTATCTAATAATCGGGACTTTTTTATACATTTGGAATGTAATAACAACATTTTATGAAAATACTCAAAATTTTCCCAAAACTACGTATGTTTGAAAAATACTCAAAATTTCAGTTTTTTTTTTGCAATATTGCCATTAAATGATTCGGATTTTTCATACATTTCAAGTGTAATAACATGATTTGTTGAAAATACTCAACATTTTCACAAAAGTACGTATTTTCGAGAAAAAAATACTCAAAATATCAGTTTTTTGCAATATGGGTATCAAATGATCTGGACTTTTTAATACATTTGGAATGAAAAAAACAGTTTTTTTTTTGAAAATACTCAAAATTTTAACAAAGCTAAGTACTTTTGAGCATTTTTTTCAAAAATACGTGATTTTGTGAAAATTTGAGTGTAGTTTTGTGATTTTTTTTAGTATTTTCAAAAAATGATACTAAATTCAAAATGTATGAAAAAATCCCAATCATTTGAAACCCATACACCCAAAGTAAAAGAACGAGGGGATAGTCCTCACGAAAAGAAACGTGAGGAAAGTGCTATTTTGCGAGAGTATAGTCCTCTCGCGTGTTCATTCGTTCATTGGAACAGTTCATCCTATTGAGTGGCTTATATGGACAAACGACAGCCACTTAGTCACCGAATCATGGTGGCCCATACGGCAAAGGCACGGTTCAATATGCCGAAGGTCTTGGGTTCGAGTCTCGGTATCGGTACTTTTTTTTTTGATAGATGAACTTTTTTGGAAAATGAACCATGAGTAAAGTACTCTCGGTAATTTCGGGATTTATCCTCTCCGTCCGCACACAGTACCATTTTACTACCGAATCGTGCTCTTTATCCTCTCGTATGCCGATGCCCAGTTCTGGGTGTATAGAAAAAAACTGAAACTGTAAAAACTGAGTATTTTTTCGGAAAAACTTAGTTTTGTGATTTTTTCAGTATTTTCAAAAAATGTTATTATTACATTCGAAATGATTTAAAAAAACCCGATCATTTGGTACCCGTTTTGTGGAAAAATGAATTTTTGAGTATATTTTTTCAAAATTACGTAGTTTTGTGAAAATTTAAGAATTTTGAAATTTTTTTGTTTTAACGTTCGAAATGTATGAAAAATTACGAACGTTTGATACTCATATTGTTAAAAACTAAAATTCTGAGTTTTTTTTCAAAAATACGTAGTTTTGTGATTTTTTTTTGTATTTTTAAAAAAAGTTATAACTAGGCTTAGTGATTTTTCACACTTGAAAATTCTAAATTTCACGGGGACCTCAATTTCAATACACCAAATTTCACGCAAATTTCGCGGAACGTGAAAAATAACTCTGAAATCATATGTTTAAATCACAGAAACTACTTGTTATGCTTCATTTTATATTATTCTTAGATAAACTTAAAAAAAATTGCCTCAATTTGAACGTGACAAAAAAAACAAAATTCTCCTAATTTTCAAAAAAAAAATCTACCTGGTTTACGGAAGAGCACTTTATATTTTTTGAAACAAAATGTAGGATATGCGTTTTCTCATTAACTGAACTGCTTTTTTATATAAATATTCGACTAGTAAAGATAAAAAGTCAATCTTGTTCGGCCAAAATGAGAAAAAATATTGGAATTTTCTGTGACAGTTAGCCCATAAAAAATATTTTTTTACAGTTTTTAACTCACTTATCAAAAACTAAATTTAAAATCAATAGCAAAAATAATATGATCTGTAACGAAATCGAAATTTCTTATCCAAAATGAGCACAAAAAACAAAAAAAGAGTATTTTATCTTTCCCGGGAATCATCCACCCAAATAATCAAATATTGTTAAAATTAAACAGGACTCTAAAAAAAATCTTTAATGTTTTTAAAAGAAAATTTGACAAATAAAAAAACTCCTCATTTTAATTTACATCAAACAAAGCTGGATTATTTGAATTTCTATTGAAACATCACCTTTCAAATAAAATAGCAGCAAAATGTGTATTACAACGAATGAAATTATTACTAAATTTAAGTAATTTCCAAAAAACTGAAAACATGCAATTCTTCAAATGGTTCATGTCATGCTTTTCAATTGAAAAATGACAAAATTTACTTAAATAGTGTTTTTGAATCAAATATTTATTATTTTGTTTTTTTTTTTTTTAATATTTGAGAAAATTGATAAATTTCACGAAGAAGAATAAGCGGTACCCATGCAGACGGAAATAACTTGGGAATAACATTTTTGATATTTAAAAATACTAGGCCAATAACATTTTATGTCATTTATAACAAGATTTGTTTTTCGTCGCTATGATTTTTTTTTGTTATTGTAATAACAGACTAATATTTTTTTCAGTTATTTTTCGAACAAATCTTTGTTATATTTTTTTTTTATTTTAACAACTAATCCGATCATTCCAATAACAGTTGGAGGTATTCTTCCATAACAAAAAATGTTATTCCAAAGTTGCTTTGGCTTTCATCCAATATCAGTCCAATAACAAATTTTGTTATGATAAAATAAACTGTTATTAAACCTTTATGCAAAAATTGATTTTTCAAGAAGGTTCCATAACACTTTCTGTTATTTTAACAGTATTTGTTATTGAAATGGCATGAATTTAGTTATTACCGTCTGATCGGAATATACGAAATCGTCAAAAATCACTAACCCTATATTAGTAATTAAACCACTTAAAATTATTTTCATTCCTTTTGATAAATTATTTTGAGAAATATCGTTACAGTTTTACACAAACATACAATTTCACGGGATTTCACGGAAAAAGCAAAATTTCACGGATTTCACGCTGTCCGCGAAATCGTGAAATTTCACAAACCCTAAACCACGTGGACACTTTTTTGGGAATCTGAGGTTTACATTGATTGCTATGAAAAATTGTCCGAGGAACACGATGGTAATAAAATTAAAAAATAAAAAATATAAGGAATTGGTCGAAACTGAAATTTAAAACTTAAAACGTTAAAATATAATATGAGGAGGCATTTAAGGGTTCAAATTTTTATCGAATTTCTTGGACAATTTTCTATAAAATGCAATCTGAAGAAAATCTTTTGCTCAAATAGTTTCAGCTTTGATAAAAAAGAAAAAAAAGTTTTTTAGAAAATCGTCAAAAAAAAAAAGAATTTTTTTTAAAAATCGTCAAAAAAGAGGGCGGTGCCAAAAATAGAGGGATGGTCCAATCAGGACCAAACTTTGGATTTCTGTTAACTATCAATAGATGAACGTTCCCTCCAAGATTTTGGTCCAAATCGGTGAAAATCGAGTCCAATAGTGTACCCAGTTGACCTGGAATGACCCAAACACATTCAGTCAAAATAGCAACATTCCCTCTTAACATGTTTAACAAATCAACTTTATTACTCATTGCAGACTTGTTTCAGACCTTCAATCTTTCTGACTCATCTGTAAGGTCTGATAAAAAAAACCTATCCAACGATAGTTCACATGGAAGATACGGACAATATTTCTATCACAATATCTGAAATCCGGCCTCCAAAAAGTGTATAAATAACACTTAAGTGCTAATAACTTTTCATAGGGTTGTCAGATCTACAATGTTTTGGACTCGTTGAAAAGGTCTTTTTGATACATTTCTAAAAATGGATAACAATACGAGTTTGCTTACAAAAACAACCCTTTTTACAATCTTCTGAAGTGAAGTCAAGATCGTTTTTTTGCACAACTTTTAAAGTACTTAACTAAATCTGCTGATTTTGAATACGGACTTAGACAAATCGAATGAGCCCAAAATGGTCAAAATCCGTTCATCCAGTCCGGAGATAATCGAGTGACAATTTTTTGTCCACCCACCTACACACATCCACACAGACATTTGCTCAGAACATGATTCTGAGTCGATATGCATACGTGAAGGTGGGTCTAGGACGTCAAATTAAGAAATTCAATTTTCGAGTGATTTTATAGCCCTTCCTCAGTTAGGTGAGGAAGGCAAAACATAAAGTGAGAAAATTGGACAAAATGAGCCCTTCCCGTTATCTGCTGTCAATAAGAGTGCTAACAATTAGTTTCTTGGTTTTTTTACTCAAAATATTTTGCTTTAAACTGTAATAGTCTAGGGGTTAATGACTTCGAGTATACTGCATACGCGTATCATACGCACATAATATTCTCATTGTCTACATACCGTATTGACGATATATTCGTCGCATTTGAGGTCATATCTTCCCAAAATCAGCGTAAATATCATACGCGCATAATACTCGCGCAGTATTCCTTGGCTGCATACCGTATCGACTCCAATATTGGCTTCATATTGGTGCAATTTCAGAAGTGTAATGCCCTTTGGTAATAGTCCACGGCAATCCGTCATTTTCCGTCAATGAAAGTGTCAAAAATCTACTCTAAATCGTACTTTAACGGATTTTTTTCTGTTTGGGTATGAAGACACGGAATCCAAGATTACAAGGACTATAATATCGTGTTACCCATTTTTACTGTTTTTAAGCATTTCCAGATCTATAACACAGTTCCTATTGAGAGGAAAAGTGCTGTTCCATCTAGATGCTGTAAACTCCATTCCTTGTGCCTTGTGCGCTATGTATCGCAGGAACCACGGTGACAATTTTTTCGTGCCATTTTTCAAGCTCTTCCCAGCAGCTATTATTTGCCGCGCGGGGTTTTGTAAAGACAATTGTCTTATAATACATAATTGGCCTTTGTTGTCATTTTTTTTTTGATTTTTTGCTATTGCGAATAAATCTAGGCAAATACATTTTGTAAGCAATTTCCAATGAAATGTCCCAACAAAAATTGCATTTTTACATCGACGTAACGCATCTAGAATGCATAAAATTAACCACTGGAAAAGCACTTCCTTAACACAGACGAGGACTTCAAACACCTAACTGTTAGCATGGTCAAAACACCCGCTTTGGAAACATCCAAAAAGGAAGGTGTGGAAAATGATATCTTTGAAATGGCGACATGGGTATCAAACACAAGTGCTGCAGTGTCCAAAACTGGACCATCGTCTTCATTTTCAAACTATTAAACAACCGAGACAAAAGGAACCTGCTTTCAGACTCTTATCACAACAGATTAACACGGAATATTTTTTTTCTGGAAAAATCGACATCGCGGCAAAAGCTAGCAACGTGGGAAAGGCAGTAGGCTCTGGAGATAATTCTATTGACGGAACCTCACTGGTCCGGTTTTAAGGTTCAAGAGGTACGCAGAAATGTCAAAGAAACGCATTACTGAGCCGTTGCCCAAGCTAAAATTTGTCGAACATAGCGAGAAAGACTACCACAACTCAAAAAAAAAAAACAGCGCAACAATTTTCTACTGCAAAACCAAGACAGGGTGGTGAAAGCGGCTTCATCAGGATTAATTTCATGAAGCCAGTGAGGCGACCGAAACGTCCGGACAGTCCGGCAAGCATTTTAGTTTTGTTTATTTTCGCCGAAAACTAATCGATAATTAGAACCGTGTTCAGGTTTCAAGCTGCCGATATCAGGCAAAGGTAGTTGAAGTTCTCGTCCGTGTTAGGGAAGCGCTTATTTTAATCAGCAGTTTGACTGACTGAATTCAGACTCGCATACATCGCTTTGGAAGCATTTTTGCACTTACATAATATGCGCAAAAAAATGGTATTGACACCGTCGACAAAGCCCGTAGGACAAAGTTCTTTGCGAAAATAAGTTCTGGTTTATATTACTACTACACTACTAACCGCAATCTTGTCGAGCCGATGCTGATGCACCTGTGCCCCGTGTAGCTCCTCGTACTCGCCCACCTGTCCCCGCATGATGGCCGTCGTGCTTTCCATCGTGAGCAGTGACTGATCCACGGCGTCGAACGCATCCGGCAGCAGCGTGGTCAAATCTAAAAAAAAAAAATAATCGAATTTAACTATGTTCATTGTTTCCAATGGTTGAACCAACTCACCCGCCCCGGGGTCGACCAGTTCACTCAAACAGGCACTCAGATCGGAGGGACTAGCTTTGGAACGTTTAAGTTCGGAACCTTCGGAACTGCTGATGCTGCTGTTGCTGTACGTCCGCTTGAGCACGCTTGCGGTCCTCGTGTGGCCACTTGCCGTGTTGTCCCCGCGGACGTACGACGCCGAAGAGGCCATCGGTCCACCGGAACCGCCGGGAGGGGACAACGGTGGCGGTATGCTGCCCCCGAACGGACTTCGGCTGTTCCGCTGGAATAGGTTCTGCTGGGCGGCGGCGGACGCCGGGGACAGGATGGAACTGTTGCTGTTGCTGCTGCTGCTGCTCGTGCTGCCAGCTGGGGAGTAAGGCTGGGTGAAGTAATGGTCCGAGCTGGGCAGCGGTGGCACCCGGGATTCCGTCTTCTGGAGCACCGAAGGTCGCTGCGTGATGGCACTTGTATTGTTCGGCTCGCCGTCCGGCTCCGAGCACGACGACGTGGACATCCTTTTGGACGCGATCGTGACCACTCGCATGCTCTTCAGGATCGACAGCTTGACGGCGTTTGGTCGCGGTGCGATGATGGCCAATCCATCCCCAGTTGCGGAACTTCCACCGGGAGAAGCGGCCGGTGGCAACGCTCGCAGTTCGTCCTCTTCGTTCGACGGATGAAAGTTCGTAATAAGGTTCATGACGGCTTGCTCGATCTGCTGCTGATTTTCCACCGCCGGTTCGTCACTCTCGTCCGGCAGATCCTTCTGGTCCACAATCACCGAAAACTTGCGCTTCATCTCCTGCACCAACCGGCGACCCTCCTCGTCCGAAACCAACGTGTTGATGCAGACAAACGACTTGACCACCTTCGTACTGTCATCCACCTCCAGGTAGCCACGCGTCTTCAAATAAATGAAATCCCCCGTCCGGGTCATCAGCCGGTAGCAGGACTCCCCATTCGGCTGGTTGTAGTCGTACATCTGCCGCAGCGCCACGATCACCCACCGCACGTCGTCCTTGTGCATGAACGTGAACGGGGACAGGCCGGACACCTCGTTCGTCATGTAACCGGCGACCACCGAGATGCGATGGTCGCACTGCACTATCCGCCCGTCGATCAGGTGGCGCGTTTTGTACTCGTACTTGCAAGCCTCGATCAGCCGATCACAGATTGTGGGCACCTTCATCACGCGGACCATCGCCACCAGAACCTGGGAAAGAAGGGAAGAGTTAGTTACGCGTAGAAAATTCAGTTGGTTTTAAACTATTCAAAGCCTATTGTCACTCCCTCCCTTCAGGAGTGCCCCAGAACTGTGGAAATCGACTAACAAAACGAGAAAATAATTTTCTGGCTGTGTCAAGATAGAACGACAAGATTAAAACTTCTTGATAAAAATACTCGGAGATTTTTCGGATAGATATCGAATTTTCGGGATCTGTGAAGGTCAAAAGGTGTGAGGCATTGTGAGCGGCACAAAGTGGCGTTCTTAACTCAAAACTTTTAAAGTCGACATACGACAAGTTGTCAGGAATAAAATTTAGACAATTTCTACAGCTATACCATTTTTGAAGTTTTATTTTTGAATTTAGTAAGGCCGTTGCAAATATTTTTCAAAGTTTATGTCTGCATCAAAATGTATTTTTAGTTGCATTGTTCAATTTTGCGCCAAAATGTGCCATTTTGAAAACATAGCAACTTGAGAATGGGCTCAAAATCACTTAAAAACAGTTATATCTCCTCAATAAAGGCTCAAAACGTTTAGCTGTCATCGGCAAAAATGTGTAATTTTATGTCGTAAGGCGTCATCCATAAAGTATGTCACGCTCTAGGGGGGGGAGGGGAGGTCTGACCAAGTGTGACATTGCGTGTTATAAGTATAGGGAAAGCGTGGAAAAGGGGGGGAGGGGGGGTAAATTTTGGCTGATTTTAGCGTGGCGTACTTTATGGATGAAGCCTAACGACTCTTCAGAACACAGTAGGACTCTAAAATCATTTCGTTCAAAAGGTTAGGAGTTATCACCAAAAAACTTTATTCGACTATTTTGGCGAAAATGGCGTAAATCTCGTGTAGATCAAGCGATAGAAATTTGCAAGACATGACAAAGTTTCATGAAATTTTCTCCTCTACAACTTTGCCGAAGACACGAAATTAAAAAAAAACGTTACTTAATCCACCCTTGAAGGTTGGCGCCTTCCTCATATTTAAAGGTTGCCATCCAAAATGTAAAAATTGCGTAAATAACACTTAAGTGCATATAACTTTGGATAGGGTTGTCAGATCTTCAATTTTTTTGACGCTTTAGAAAGTTCTTTTGAATACCCATCCTACGATAGGTCGCATGATAGTTCCAGACAACGTTTTCATCAACATATCTGAGATCCGGCCTCTCTTGGACGCGTTGGAAAGGTCTTTTAAATTCCTTTCTGAAAATGAATAGCATGACGGGTTTTCTTACAAAAACCACCCTTTTTACAATCTTCCGGACTTTTGTTAAAATCGTTTTTTTAGCATAACTTTTGAAGTACTTAACTAAACATCACCATTTATAGATAGTGACTTAGGGGACCCCAAGACGGATCGAATGAGGCCAAAACGGACAAAATCGGTCCTGCCAGTCCCGAGACAATAAAGTGCAATTATTTTGATCACCCAAGTAACATTTTTTTCCAGGAGTTCTACAAGAGCTCTTCAAGATAGCTACAGCATAGCAGTTAGGACCGCGGTAGGATAAAATTCTCTTCAAAACTTCTTCAGGAGTTTGGAAGAGTACTTGAAGAGAGTTTTATCCTACCGCGGTCCAAACTGCTATGCTGTAGCTATCAGAGCTGAAAATGTCAGGGGTCCTGACTCGAAAATCGGTGACGCTGACTCGAATTTTTGAGATCCATTCACTAAACCGCAAAACCGTGACATAAACAAACCCGACTCAGTCGTGAGTGCCCTAGCTCACTGAGCAGCTGCAATGCGAGGCAGTAGTCGACCAACGCTCATTCGACGTTGCACGCATACACATAAAGAAACAAGTTTTTACACAAAAAGTTGGTATTTATGCGTGGAAATGTTATTTTGAATGTAAGTTATGGTTGTTTTAAGTGTTTTGCACAGTCTAGAACCATTCAATTGTTTAAAAATAGTCAAAATAGTGTTTAGAGAGGATTTTACGAGTCAGTCATACGACACGAATTGAGTGAGTGTAGCTCATTTTTTCACGTCTCTCATTCTCCAGCAGCCGACCGGCACGAGTCAGGCGGCAGTGGTTGAACGGACACAGTAGGCTTACAGTCAAATGCTAGCAGTGAACTGACATTTTGGTTTGCTTCATGTGTACGCTGGGTTGGAAACATTTTGCAGGCCTGGTAGCTATCTTGAAGAGCTCTTGTAGAAATCCTGGAAAAAAATGTTACTTGGGCAACATCCAACCAACCGCACAGACATTTGCTCAGAATTTGATTCTGAGTCGATAGGTTCATTGAGAAGTTCATTTTTCGAGTGATTTTATAGCCTTTCCTCAGTAACGTGAGGAAGGCAAAACGTCAATCAACAAAGTTAAATTTTGGTTTACACCCTGGAAGTTCGTCACCCTGTATGTCTGTAACTCTAAATGATAGTCCTTATCAACAACTCTTTTGAATGCTGTGCAATGGGTTGTTCATATATTACGTCCCGAACGTGATTTTCGAATGATCCCACTTTGTTTACATCTACAAAGTAGGAGGATGTTCAAGCACAAGCATGACTTTTTTCTTACTGGTAGGGATGAGGGTTTTGGTCGGATATATTCGTTATCCGGATATCCGAATATCCGAATCCGGATAGATGATCCGGATAATATCCGGATCCACGGATATCCGGATAACTATCCGCTATCCGGATATTTTTTTCATCTGAACAAAAAAATAAATAGAAAAAATCGCTGTATGGCCAGGAGGTGCGGGATTTATAAGGCAAGGGTCTTATAAAAGACCTCAAATACCACGACGATGATTGAATTAATTTTTTTTCCAAATATGTATACAAATAAATTGATTGACGCACGGCTTATCTGAAGGTTGTTTTTATAAAACTTGAATGAACCTCTCTAATTCATCCTGGAGCTTGTTAGGGGAACTGTTACGAGTCAGAGAAACTGTTTTTCAAAATCTTGTATCGGTAAAAAAATTGAAGTTTTTATTCAATTTATTTAAGCTAAAATTTTGAAAAAGTATCAAAAATCGCTGAAATTAAGATGTTTTTTTGTTATTTCATCACAACATCAATATTGAGTTCCCTAAATATGCCGTTAGTATCCTACATCATAGAAAATTATTTGTCTCGGTCGTCAGTTTCGAAAATAGCAGATGCAAGGCCTACTTATTACACGACGTTGCAAGCATATCGTCAGCTGTGTGCTATCTTGTGACAACGACCATTTAGCACTTTTCGAGAAAATCGATTTTAAAAGTTTTATGATAAATATTTTCATAACTATGAATGGTAGAGCCAAACTTTTTGAAGCAATCGGTTCGTATACTATCGCTTAACAAACGCTCCAAGTTTCAACTAATTTGGTTACACCAGTTTAAAGATACAGTAAATTATGTAATCAAACATCTGAAAAGCACGTGTCACAAGTCTTTTTCGAAAGTAAAATTGTACTACGTGTCACAAGTGTGCTCAGAATTCCCATACAAACTATAATAAGCCCAAATCAATGGTTTAATCTTAATCTTAACTTAATCAGTATATTTTTATGAACAAAAGGTTCCATTGCCTTTAGAAAGTATGTGTGTACATAAATTTGTGAAAAACAAGAAAAATTTTCCACATTTTCCAACAACATATATGACGTGTCACAAGTGTGCACAATCATTTTGATGATAAATTGGTCTATGTCACAAGTGTGTATTGCGATACCCAGGAAACGGAAGCGAGTTTCCAAAATCGGGTTAAAGCATCTTGTAGTGTTTGTTAAGTATAGCAAAACGTCATCATTAACTCATTTTTCGACCAAAATGGTCTATGTCACAAGATAGCACACATCTGACGATATGATTTTAACAAGAAAAACTATGACTATCAAAGTCACCCCGGAAATTAAACTAAATTTTTTTAACATAACTGTTTTTCTAAACACCATTGAATTTTTTTTCCAAAATAGTGCATAGAGTGCCTACCCCAGTACATGTTTTAAAAATAATAATCTTGACAAAAATCTTACCTGTTGGAAAATATTCTAAAAACAAATTGAAATCCTATCAAAGTCACCCCGGTTTATGGTAGGTAAATTTTTTTTTGTAATTATCTGTTTTACAATTTTGTAGAACATTGCTACACTCTAAAAAAATACTCTGCAAAGTTAGAAAAAAAACACGAAATCATAAATAAAAATATTGTTCTCAATGAATAAAATTACCCTACTGGGTCAATGTTTATTTGAAAAGTACATTAAATTTTCTTTAGTATGACATGTTCCAAAAAAATTTACTGTTGAGTAATGGAAAATGGGAGAATTTTTAAACCTTTGAAGTGTTTTTTCTATGAAAAATACTTTTTTTCGGAATTCTGAATACGTCATCAAATCGGGCGTCTAATTTGACATATGTTCGCATGTTCAAAAATGGAAGGGGTCATACCTCCCCTCCGTCACGAAATATCAAAAAACGGACATCGGATTAGTGATCAGGGATAAAAGTTACCCCTTAGGAAAAAGTTTCACGCAAATCGAAAAGGGGTCGGAGCAACTTTTTCCGATTTCGAAAAAAGCTGAAGGGATTTATAAACTTTGGGCTTTGAATTGAAAATCGATCAAAAACGACTTCACAAACATCTTTTACTTGCAATTTTGATGTAGTTGATTTTGGAAATTTAATTTTCATAAAGAAAAATTGTGGGAAAAAATCAATCTTCTCAAAACAATTTGTAACGGCCTTATTAGATAAAAAAAAAGTTCAAAAAAATCAAACAATACTCACGATGTCGTTCCCGTTGATACTGTGCAGAGAAATTCCGTCCTCGCGGCCGCCCCGACCCCGCCGCAGCAGCTGCAACCCCGACGGGCCACTCGACTTGAGGCCCCGCGGGGCGGCGTCCGCCCTCCTGAAGCACCCGTCGACGGTGACCATCTCGTACGCCGTCGGTTCCGACCGGGGTCCGGCTCGTGCGATTCTAAAATCAAAAATCATCGTCAAAAATAAATCACACAAATGTTAAAGAATTCCTACCTTAGGTTAAACCTCCGCCGGTCCTGGCGCAGCTTTTCGTCAATTTCCGCCTCCTCGTCGCGGGACCGTTTCTGGAGGTCCTCGTTGCTTTCCGCGGAGCGAGATCCGGAAGAGGACGAGGAACTGGCGGGCGCGCTTGACTCGAACAAGTTGACCAGGTTGGTTGGCACTAGCTGTTGCTTGAGCAGGGCCAGATCGTCCGGGTGGACCATCCCGTACAAACTCTGCCCGTACAGGTCGGTCTGAAAGTGGAAGATTAGAGGTGGAGGTCATGGCGGGAAGATTGGGGTGAAAGTCGTTTGAGTTTTTTTGTCGTGCCGGCACGATTGATGATGTTTTGGCTGGCTTATTTTTTGCAGCAGGTCAAGGATTATCTCAGCAAAATTTCGTCAGGCTGTCTGTGTCAGAACGTGAAATTTCTTGGGGTGCGAGGTTGTGCCAAAATAGCATGTATATTTCTTATCATTTTCAATTGTGAATTATTTGCTAACGATTTGCTGTAAAATTTTTCATTCACGAAGAGCTTATCTTATGATATTTTTTCAGTTTTCAAAGACATTCTGGTTTTGTTACCGAGGGACTCAACAAATCAAGGATCAAATTTTAACAAGACAAGAAAACCTCATTAAAAAAATCATAACTCCGATTCATTTTAATCGATTTTAGCTACCTTGGACGCAAATGAAATGTGATTATTTGGCCTTTCAAGAAAAAAATAGTTCAATGTCCAAGAAATCAGCTAAATATTTGAAAAAGTTGTTTAAAAACTTGCAATTGCGTTTTGACTGTGCCTGATCTAACGTCAGAAAATATTTTTATCGGATTACTCGGGAAATTTCACATAACATACTAAAAAATTAAGATTTCGATGCGTAGGTTCCCGGGATATGATTGTTTTTTAAATAAAAATTGGAGAAATCAACAATTTTCATTGAAACTGCGAAATTGGCCAAAGAATCCCCAGAAAAAAATAAGTTTGATCGAAGAAATTTTTTCGGTTTAGCTCTTTTTAAATAATTTTTCGAGTTTTTCACGAATATAAAAATATTTTCAAGTACCGTAAACCGGGGTGACTTTGATAGGATTTCAATTTGTTTATAGAATATTTTCCAACAGGTAAGGTTTTTCTCAAGATTATTATTTTTAAAACATGTACTGGGGTAGGCCACACAAAGTCCATGCACTATTTTGGAAAAAAAGTTTTTTCAATAGTGTTTAGAAAAATAGTTACGTTAAAAATTCTTGGTTTTAATTCCGGGGTGACTTGATAGTCATAGTTTTTCTTGTTAAAATCATATTTAAGATGTTCAAACTTTATTTGTACGTTAAATGTACCATCACTAAAGTAGCTGATATAGTTTGTAAGAAAAAAATCAATGTTTATGTTAAGTTAACTAAGTTTATAAGCTTTTTAACAAAATACATATAAATTTTAGGTAAAATTGTTAAAAAGTCGGAATTTTGCCTGAAATTTTTTAAAACTTGTTTTGTTTATAAAATTATCGATTTATATTGCATTTTTAACTGAATTCGAAGCACGAATCACAAGTTTTCACATTTTACATGAAATTTGTTCAACTGAATTTGCCTATAAATTTGGAGATTTTTTTTAATTGTGTTTCAAAAACACATATTATTTATTATTTACAAACTTATTTAACCTTCTCCTAGTGGAAAATTGTCCAAAGAATCCGAAAATGCATTCCGTTTTCCGATTGTAAATCATGTTCATTGAGAAAATCATGACACTTTGAGAAGTTTAAAATAATGACTTTCATCCACATTTTCTTAACTATAGTTAACTAACTTTATAAACTTTTCAAAAATTTATGAAAAGTTCTTCATGAGGTACTTTGAACACTTCTCTACCACGGTCAGTATGTTTCTGAACCATTCCTTACGTATTTTAATTGTACTCTTCATTTTGCGGAAAAATCGCAAACCTATCAAAGTCACCCCTGCTATCAAAGTCACCCCGTTTTACGGTATTTATAAAACAATTCATGTTGCATTCTCATAAATTTGAAGGGCTTAAATAGAAGTTGAAATATTGCTTAATTACCTCTGTGCCACCAATTAAAAAGATGCTTTGACGATTTTATTTTACGTAAGCTATGTTGGCGTAAACAAAATGAATTCTTATTATTCAGCCGTGAACAGGGATTAGATTGGGACAAACAACTCAACATTAATTTGAACAGAACAATTTTAGACCCAATGTCACCCTTGTTGACGGAACTAAACATTTGGATTTTGTTTTCTTTGTGGAACTTTTTATTCTATTTATCTTCTATGTTCATGAGAAAATTATTTGAAGTATTTTCTGCACTCAACACAAAAAAAAAAAACATCAAGAAATGATGACAGCTTTTCGCTTCGCTTCGCTAGGAGACGGTGATTTTAGCGGATTGCAGACTGGATTTTCGCCATGTGATGTGATGCTTGTCTAAGCCCAAGTTGCCTAGGAATCGATAATTAGGAATAGAACCAATTCCACCTGAACCAGATTCTCACCACCATGGCAGCCGTCCATTGCCGGCCGCTCCCATCTCCACCGCGCACCAGGGACAAGGAAAGGGATTTGGAAGACGGGAAGTGTTGATGCTCCACTTTTTTAAGAGTATTAAGGGAAAATCTCCACGGTATCCTCAAGTAAGTTTCGCTTGGAGTTGGACGGTTTTTGGGAAGGTGAATGGTCTGAGGAGCCACCCTAGGCGAGTGGTAACGACCTTTGGCATTGTTGTTCGAATTCTTTATGTGTTCTCATTTCTAATGGGAATGCTTTCAATTCTTCTCATCTCTTATTGGATGAATTCTATCAGTCGCCCAGGCTATTTATAGCGAGGTATTTTTAGAGTCAATTTCAACTGCGCTTGCAAATCTTGCATGCAATCTTGTTTGAGTTCTGATGTTCAACTTGCATTCAATGCGATTCTAAGTCCGATTCTTGGATTCAACTATACCAGAGTCTGATTCCTCCTCAAGCTACCAATGGCTCCACGGTTAAGTGGAAAGCATTTTGCTTGCCAATCCTAAGGACAGGGGATCGAACCCCGCCGTGAGCTTTTGAAGTTTTTTCATTAATTCCAAATTCAATGAGTCCAGAACTTTCTCGTTGGGAGCAGATGGGTATCGAACCCAGAACCATTCGCTTATAAAGCGAACATCGTAACCATTCAGCCACGACCGCTCCCATCAAGAAATGATGACAGCTTTTGTGTCAAAACTCAGTTAAGAACTGGTGAATGTTCATCTGGTTTGGATGAATATTCATCAGGTTCACATTTTTTACGTAAAATTCCAAAAAAAGGTAATATTCAAACAACCAAATTTTCAACCTCCCAAAATCAACTTTTTTCTGTCATATGAATTTATGAAAATATGGACCATCCATAAAATACGTGGACATTTTTTTTTTTTTGAACTCTCAGACCCATTTAGAATAAAATAAAGTTTTATATTATGTTATATAATGTTCTACAAAGTTGTAGAGCAGAAATAACAAAAACTTAATAAGTTTCCAAGGTTTGCTTTTAACCATCACGAATTATTGCAATCTCACGTAATTTTTTTTTTGGAAAAAGTTAACGTCATGATTCGAAATCCGGACACAAGAGAATGCATGCCAAATATGTCTTTTCTAACCAGTTTTCCTCAGCATTTTAAAATTAAAATGACTTGTTGTGCTTCGAATCCCGGACCCTGCTGAAAGCTGATTCGAAATCCGGACACTTTTGCTTCGAAATCCGGACACTCGATTTTTCTTATGAATCTCACAAATTTGGACGGGAATTTCAGTTAATTGTATTCTATAGGTCTCAAATAAGGTATTAACATAAAAAATCGATATTTTGTTTAAGAATTTGCTAGAATTTGAGGAAATCAGAACCTTAAATTTATGATTCGCCTTCCCGGTGCTTCGGACGCCTATGAAATATTTCAGTGATATGTTTAAATTTTTGGTAAACTTATAATTTTATTTAATTAAATTGTTTTGGCATTGAATACAGGGACCAAAAAAACTTGAAATAAAAGTTAATGTTAGAATTTTTCAAAAAACACAATTTTGACAATTATTATGCAAACATATACCCAAATAATTGATAAAACAAGATGTGATGTCTGGGTTTCGAAGCTTTCGGGGATTCGAATCATGAAGTTTTTGTGTAATTTTACGAAAAAAATGTGTAAAAATGTCTGATGAATATTATAATCATTTTTTCTGCGTTAATTTGCAGAAAAAACATCAAATGATTTACTCATAAACATTTAAGAACATTAGAATTAAAGGTTCCACCAAAAACACAGTTTCCAATTTTTACTGGGTCTGAGGGTAAAATTGTTCTTTTCAAATTTTTACTGCTTATAACAAAAATAAATTTTGTCTACGCCAACATATCTTAAATAATGAGTGAATGATGTAATTTAAGTACAATCATGATCGTCAATGCAAAGCATGCTTTGGTGACATAAAGATAATTTAGCAATAGAGCAATTCTCTACAAAACCGGCCGATTTCGACCATTTTTATTTTTTGTATTTTTTGATTTGGCTCAAACTTTGTGGGGGCCTTCCCTATGACCAAAGAAGCCATTTTGCATCATTAGTTTGTCCATATAAATTTCCATACAAATTTGGCAGCTGTTCATACAAAAATGGTACGTAAATATTCGAAAATCTGTAACTTTTGAAGGAATTTTTGATCAATTTGGTGTCTTCGGCAAAGTTGTAGGTATTGTTAAGGACTATTTAGAAAAAATAGGTACACGGAAAAAAATTTCCCGATTTTTTATTAACTTTTTCAAAAACTCAAATTCCCAAAATACGTATTTTTGATTTTCGAGATTTTTGATATGTTTTAGGACAAAATCCGCAACTTTTGAGCTATCGAGAAACATGGTCAAAAATCTGCCGCCGAGTTATGATTTTTGAAAAACTGGTGATTTTTGAAAAATCGAAATTTCATACTTAAAATTTTTGACCTCATTTTTATGCAAAATTGAATTTGCAATCGAAAATTACTTTACAGATTTTTATTAAGGGCCCCGTTTTCAAGATATAGCCACCGAAAGTTTGATTTCAGCGAAATATTTGCAGTTTTCGATTTTTAAAATAGTGACCATGAGTGACCATTTCTAAAAATATTTTTGAAAAATTCAGAAAATTTGCTATAAAATTGTCTAAGAGACATCGAAGATTGGACCTCTGGTTGTTGAGATACAGCGGCTAAAGAAGAAGAAACACGAAAATTGAAGTTTTCTCACCAAACAGCCCACGATTTTCTAATGACGATATCTCAGCAACTAATGGTTCAATTTTCAATGTTAACACATGAAACATTCGTGAAATTTTCCGATCTTTTCGAAAAAAATATTTTGAAAAAAATTAAATCAAGACTAACATTTTAAAAGGGCCAAACATTGAATATTATGCCCATTTGAAATGTTAGTCTTGATTTAAAAATTTTCAAAATATTTTTTTCGAAGAGATCGGAAAATTTCACGAATGTTTCATGTATTAACATTGAAAATTGAACCATTAGTTGCTGAGATATCGTCATTAGAAAATCGTGGGCTGTTTGGGTGAGACTTAGAAAACTTCAATTTTCGTGTTTCTTCTTCTTTTAGCCGCTGTATCTCAACAACCAGAGGTCCAATCTTCGATGTCTCTTAGACAATTTTATAGCAAATTTTCTGAATTTTTCAAAAAAAATATTTTTAGAAATGGTCACTCATGGTCACTATTTTTAAAAATCGAAAAACTGCAAATATTTCGCTGAAATCAAACTTTCGGTGGCTATATCTTGAAAACGGGGCCCTGAATCAAAAAATCTGTAAAGTAATTTTCGATTGCAAATTCAATTTTGCATAAAAAAATGAGGTCAAAAAAATTTTAAGTATGAAATTTCGATTTTTTCCAAAAATCACCAGTTTTTCAAAAATCATAACTCGGCGGCAGATTTTGACCATGTTTCTCGATAGCTCAAAAGTTGCGGATTTTGTCCCCTAAAACATATCAAAAATCTCGAAAATCAAAAATACGTATTTTGGGAATTTGAGTTTTTGTGAAAAAGTTAATAAAAAATCGGGAAATTTTTTTCCGTGTACCTATTTTTTCTAAATAGTCCTTAACAATACCTACAACTTTGCCGAAGACACCAAATTGATCAAAAATTCCTTCAAAAGTTACAGATTTTCGAATATTTACGTACCATTTTTGTATGAACAGCTGCCAAATTTGTATGGAAATTTATATGGACAAACTAATGATGCAAAATGGCTTCTTTGGTCATAGGGAAGGCCCCCACAAAGTTTGAGCCAAATCAAAAAATACAAATAAAATCCATTTCCGGTTTTGGTAGAGAATTGCTCAATATTTCTTGATTATGTTTTTCATATTCATTAGAATTCAACATAATTTTTTTTCATAAATTCTTAAAAAATATTTTTTTATTTGTTAAAAGATCGAATAATTATGTAAAAATAATTATTATGAGCAATTCTTTACGAAATCGGTCTTTTAATAATTATGATTTTTGCATCAGAGCAATTCTCTACGAAATCGGTCTCTTTTCTTAAATTTTAATATTTGTATTTTTTAATCCGACTGAAACTTTTTTGGAGCCTTCGGTATGCCCAAAGAAGCCATTTTGCATCATTAGTTTGTCCATATAATTTTCCATACAAATTTGGCAGCTGTCCATATAAAAACAATGCATGAAAATTTAAAAATCTGTATCTTTTGAAGGAATTTTTTGATCGATTTGATGTCTTCGGCAAAGTTGTAAGGTAAAAAACATTGAGGTGATTTTTTACTAAACTTTTTGTCACTAAAACTTGATTTGCAAAAAAAAAAACTATTTTTATTTTTTTTTATTTTTCGATATGTTTTAGAGGACATCAAATGCCAACTTTTCAGAAATTTCCAGGTTGTGCAAAAACTCTTTTAGCGAGTTACGATTTTTTGAATCATTTCTGATTTTTTTTAAAAATCGAAAAATTGGTCGCAAACATTTTTCAACTTAATTTTTCGATGTAAAATAAAATGTTTAATCAAAAACTACTTAAGTGAAATTTTGATAAAGTGCACCGTTTTCAAGTTAAATCCATTTTTAGGTGACTTTTTTGAAAATAGTCGCAGTTTTTCATTTTTTTTAATTAGTGCACATGTTTGCCCTCTTTAAAAATTTTTTTTTTTTGAAAACCTTAGTAAATTTTCCGTATTTTGCCTTTTTCAACTTTATTGATACGACCCTTAGTTGCTGAGATATTGCCATGCAAAGTTTTAAAAACACGAAAATTGATGTTTTCTTAGTCTCACCCAAACAACCCACCATTTTCTAATGTCGATATCTCAGCAATCAATGGCCCGTTTTACAATTTTAAAATATAAAACATTCGTGGAATCTTTCAATCTTTCAAGACTAACATTTTAAAAAGGCGTAATATTGAATGTTTGGCCCTTTTGATATTTTAATCTTGATTTAATTTTTTTAAATATTGCTTTCGAAAAGATCGGAAAATTTCATGAATGTTTCATATTTCAACATTGAAAATCGGACCATTAGTTGCTGAAATATCGACATTAGAAAATGGGGGTTGTTTGGGTGAGACTTAGAAAACATCAATTTTCCTGTTTTTAAACCTTTGCATGGCAAATTATCAGCTTTTCAAAAATATTGTTTTCAAAAGTGGGCAAACATGGGCCCTTATTTAAACAAATGAAAAACTACGACTATTTTCAAAAAAGTTACCTAAAAATGGCTATGACTTGAAAATGGTGCAATTTTTCTAAATTTCACTAAAGTATTTTTTATTGAAAATTCGATTTTCATCAAAAAATGAAATTGAAAAAATGTTGTGACCAATATTTCATTTTTCTTGAAAAAAAAAATCAGTATTGATCCAAAAAATAACTGAGTCAAAGATTTTTGCCCGTTCTGGAAATTTCTGAAAAGTTGACATTTGATGTCCCCAAAAAAAAAAACAGAAAATGAAAAAAATTAGTTGCAAATCAAATTCAAGTGACAAAAAGTGAAATTAAAAATCACCAATCTTTTTTTTACCGTGTACCTTTTTTTCAGGGTAGTCCATATCCAAACCTACAACTGTGCCGAAGACACCAAATCGATCAAAAAATTCCTTCAAAAGATACAGATTAAAATTTTCATACATCATTTTTGTATGGACGGCTACCAAATTTGTATTGAAAATTATATGGAAAAACTAATGATGCAAAATGGCTTCTTTTGTCATACCAAAGGCTTCAAAAAAGTTTCAAATCTCAGAGAATTGCTCTTTTACGAAAATTTTGTTGCGTTTATCTAATGTGGTTGGTTTTTAAATATTATTCAGAATAATAAAATCAATATTAACAACCGAGTTATTTAACAACAGCTCATAGCCGGATGGTTGCTCGAGTAGTAAAATTAGTGTAAAAGTAAGTTCAAATAAAATAGTTAAGTAACAAATACCCCATCCCACAATGTTTGAAAGCACGTTTGCTGAAGTGTTGATTTGCTTTTCAAGTGCTCTATTTGTTTGCTACCTTCTCATAACTTTGAATAAATATTGTTAAACATCCGAGAACAACTGTACCAGCGTTGTAATTGTACTACGCAATTTGCACTTATTATCATCGCCAACCGTAGTGAAGTACGTGCTACTGTGTTGGATGACACACTCAACACTGACCGACTGAAGTCAGCAAGTCCTGAAAAGTCCATCAGGCAAAGTGTGCAGCAATCGCTCTACGACTCTACGCCACAAGTGGCGCTGCAAATTGTAGCAAACTGTAATAGACTTGGGGGCAAATATTGACCACCCTTTCGCCACTTAATCAAAGACGGAAAAGCAAACACTGATAGTGGGTTGCAAGCTGCACTGCAGACCAGACAATGTAGTACTATTTCCCAACATAATCTCACCTGACAGTGGCCGAGGAACTGCTCGACCGAGGCGGACACCAGCACGATCTGGCCGCGGCACGTGACCGTCAGCAGGAACCCGTTCAGCATCCGGAACAGCGTGTCCTGCACCTCCGGCTGCTGGACCACCACCGGCTTGGTCTCCGGTTTGGGGCTGGTCTTGCCAAACACTGCGAACGAACGCATTAATGGGAAAGTTGATGAGTTGAGCAAATGTCACACAGTGTATATATATTAGCTTGCAAAAAAAAGGGGGAGATAGAACAGAACAGAAGGTTAAAGGGTAACATCATTACTAAAAGAGAGGGCAATAAATATTTTCGGAATCGATCATGTGTGAGGGTGTTTGTGTGCGCGGGAAAGGGCAGAGTGTTATGGGCCTTTGCTGGAATTTACTGTTAGCGCGAACATAATGAACAGTTTATGTAGGTTTGGTTTATGATGGCAACATCGTTGACTAAAATAAAATGGCATAGTGTCATTGGTTACCATTTGTTTTAGTTAAAAAATAATCAACCCCAGTTTTAGATAAAAATATTTATTTTGCTTTTTTCCGAAAGTTTTTGATCAACTTGGTGTCTTCGGCAAAGTTGTAGGTATTGATGAGGACTGTTCAGAAACAATAGGCACACGGAAAAAAATGTCAGTGTTTTAATTACTTTTTTTTCACAAAAACTCAATTTCTCGAAATCAATATTTCAAATTAAATTTTACATAATATATCTCAATGGCTCAAAATTTGTGGGTTTTTGTTTCCTAAAACATATCAAAAAATCTCGAAAATAAAAAAAACGGATTTTGGGAAATTGAGTTTTGTAAAAAAAAATAAAAAATTGGCAATTTTTTTCCGTGTGTTTTCTTTTCTAATAGTTCTAAACATTACCTACAATGCCACAGTGGTCCAGATTGCAAAATTGAGTGGAAAATGGATTTTCCGAAAAATGGTTAAGTTTTGGAGCTTTGGTGTCTTCAGAAGAGTTGTTGCATATGGAAAGGGGCAACTTTTGGTTTGGTTGAAAATTAGGGTGGTTCACGATTAGGGTGATTTTGGGAATCTAACTTTACAGGAATATTTTTGGGAATTTTTTCGTCTGCTAGAAAGTTGACGGGCTTGCCAATCCAAGCAACTTTGTCGAAGACACCAAAATTTTATCTCGTAATCTACGCCTTCTACGACCAAATTTATAGAAAGCATCTGAGCAAACCTTCAAAAATCAGTTTTTTAACGTGGCAATTCAGGGTTAAGTTTTAGAGAAAAGTGGTATTCGAAGCACTTTTAGAGCTCTAAAAAACAAACATTTTTATTATCTGACAAGTCAATTTGGACTTAAGGGTCAAAAGTTACAGCGATTTTAAGGTAAAAAAGATGCAAATTTAAAACTTAAATATCTCGAAAAGGCGCAAGCCAAATTTTAAGCACTAGGCTGCATTTGAAAGAAGAGATCCAGAACTACAAACGCTGAAAAAATCTCAGGGGTGTTTTTCTTTAAATTCGAGATATCTTCATTTGAAAAAGTCTAATTTTCAAGGGAAAACCTTATGGGACCACCCTAACGAATTTCGAAAATTGTCCAAATATATGTTTTTCCATGTAATTTTGCCCGCTGAATCTGAATCTGCCCTCAGAATTGACCCAAAGTGTCGAAAAATCGAGTTTTGGTCATATTTTGGGTTTAAATGATAATTTTTTTTACAAAACTGATTTTTGAAGGTTTGCTCAGATGCTTTCTATAAATTTGGTCGTAGAAGGCGTAGATTACGAGATAAAATTTTGGTGTCTTCGACAAAGTTGCTTGGATTGGCAAGCCCGTCAACTTTCTAGAAGACGAAAAAATTCCCAAAAATATTCCTGTAAAGTTAGATTTCCAAAATCACCCTAATCGTGAACCACCCTAATTTTCAACCAAACCAAAAGTTGCCCCTTTCCATATGCAACAACTCTTCTGAAGACAGCAAAGCTCCAAAACTTAACCATTTTTCGGAAAATCCATTTTCCACTTAATTTTGCAATCTGGACCACTGTGCAATGTTGCCCAAGACACCAAATTGTTCAGAAAATTCATCCAAAAGATACAGATTTTCGAATATTTACGTACCATTTTTGTGGTGACAGCTGCCAAAACTGACGGAGACTTGTATGGGTGAACCAATGCCACAAAATAGCTTCTTTGATCATAGGGAAGGCCCCGACAAAGTTTGAGCCAAATAAAAAAAATACAAAAAATCAATTTTTGTTTTTTGGTAGAGAATTGCTCAAAATAAAAATTTCTACGTTAAATAATTGGGTAATTCTCCGCCAACTCACACAGCAGTTGCCCCGACCCCTCTTCGATTTGCGTGAAACTTTGTCCTAAGGGGTAACTTTTGTCCCTGATCACGAATCCGAGGTCCGTTTTTTGATATCTCGTGACGGAGGGGCGGTACGACCCCTTCCATTTTTGAACATGCGAAAAAGGAGGTGTTTTTCAATAATTTGCAGCCTGAAACGGTGATGAGATAGAAATTTGGTGTCAAAGGGACTTTTATGTAAAATTAGACGCCCGATTTGATGGCATACTCAGAATTCCGAAAAAGCGTATTTTTCATCGAAAAAAACACTAAAAAAGTTTTAAAAATTCTCCCATTTTCCGTTACTTGACTGTAAAAAATTTTGGAACATGTCATTTTATGGGAAATTTAATGTACTTTTCGAATCTACATTGTCCCAGAAGGGTCATTTTTTTCATTTAGAACAAAACTTTTCATTTTAAAATTTCGTGTTTTTTCTAACTTTGCAGGGTTATTTTTTAGAGTGTAATAATGTTCTACAAAGTTGTAGAGCAGACAATTACAAAAATTTTGATATATAGACATAAGGGGTTTGCTTATAAACATCACGAGTTATCGCGATTTTACGAAAAAAAGTTTTGAAAAAGTTGGTCGTCATCGATCATGGCCGTTCATGGTCACCCGCGACAGACACGGACGACGAAACAAAGAGAAACGCAAAAAGTAACTTTTTCAAAACTTTTTTTCGTAAAATTGCGATAACTCGTGATGTTTATAAGAAAACCCCTTATGTCTATATATCAAAATTTTTGTAATTGTCTGCTCTACAACTTTGTAGAACATTATTACACTCTAAAAAATAACCCTGCAAAGTTAGAAAAAACACGAAATTTTAAAATGAAAATTTATGTTCTAAATGAAAAAATGACCCTTCTGGGTCAATGTAGATTCGAAAAGTACATTAAATTTCCCATAAAATGACATGTTCCAAAATTTTTTACAGTCGAGTAACGGAAAATGGGAGAATTTTTGAAACTTTTTTAGTGATTTTTTCGATGAAAAATACGTTTTTTTCGGAATTCTGAGTACGCCATCAAATCGGGCGTCTAATTTTATACAAAAGTCCCTTTGACACCAAATTTCAATTTCATCACCGCTTCAGGCTGTAAATTATTGAAAAACACCTCTTTTTAGCATGTTCAAAAATGGAAGGGGTCGTACCGCCCCTCCGTCACGAGATATCAAAAAACGGACCTCGGATTCGTGATCAGGGACAAAAGTTACCCCTTAGGACAAAGTTTCACGCAAATCGAAGAGGGGTCGGGGCAACTGCTGTGTGAGTTGGCGGAGAATTACCCATATGGGTATCAAACGAAGGAAAATTTGGTTTGTCTTTCCACAATAAAATATAGTTTTTGAAAATATAGAATTTTTCACTCATAACCGTATTTTTCGAAAATACTTAAGTTTTCCATAATTTGCAATATGGGTATCAAACGAAGTGAAATTTTGCATGCTTTTATAATTGATTAGATTTTATTGAAAATATTAAATTTTAAACAATCGTATTTTTTCGAAAATATTCAAATTTTCAAAATATGCAAAACAGTTATCAAACGAATGGAAATTTGGATTTTGTTTCACAATAATATAGTTTTTTTAAATACAATTTTTCACAAATTACCGTATTTTTCGAAAAAACATAAATTTTCGAAATAAACAGCGAAGCGAAATTTTGTTAGCTTTTTCTCATTTTAAGAGCTTTTTTTTGAAAATCCAAAAAAAATCACAAAATAGTGTTTTGTTTTGAAAGTACTACAATTTTCAAAATAGGCAATATGGGTTTCAAACGAAACGAAATTCTTTATTGTTTTTCACTTTATTCAAGCTTTTTTTGTTATATTTTTGTGAAAAGCAAACCAAATTTCTTTTTGTTTGATTCTATCTGATATTGCATGGTTTGAAAATTTGGGTATTTTCAAAAAATTACGGTTATTTGTGAAAATTTTAGTGCTTTCAAAAAAAAAAAAATGTTATGTGTGAAAATTTTAGCATTTAAAAAAAATCTTATAGAGTGAAAAGCCATGCAAAAATTCACTTCGTTTGATATCCATATTGCAAATTATAAAAATTTAAGTACTTTCGAAAAAAACGGATTTTTGTGAAATGTTTGATTTTTTTTGAAAAAGCTCTATAAATGCAAATCAAATCTCGCTTCGTTTGGTACCCATATTGCACATTATGAAAACTCGTTTATTTTCAAAAAAAAAATACGGTAATTTGTGAAAATTTTAGGTTTTTCCCAAAAAAATCTAAAAAAAACATACAAAATTTTGTTTCGTTTGGTACCAATATTGTAAATTATTAAAATTTTAGTATTTTCGAATAATACGGTACTTTTTGAAAAATGTTGTATTTTCCAACAAAACTGTAATAAATTGAAAAGGCATACACAATTTCGCTTCGTTTGATACCCATAATGCAAATTATGAAAATTTGAGTATTTTCGAGAAAAAAAACGGCACTAGAGCTTTTTTTGGAAAGGTCCTATAGATACACTTTCACAAGCTTCAGAAAGCCTTTTGAACTTTTATTTGATAAATATGTTTTGTAAGGAATTTGAAAAGAACAATTATTGACAATCAAGTTTGAACTGAGGAAAACCCGGAAAATTATGCAAGTTATCTCTTTAAAATTAAACTGACAGTTAAATTAAAATGTCTTATTAGCAAAAGCTTTGACCCAATCAAAAAAGCAAAGATTTAAAAAAAAATGTTAAAATTCCGTACAAATTCGTACTATGCGAAAAAATCCGTACAAAAATTCCGGCTTGTTTAAAATCCGCGGAGAGGGTCTAAAATCCGTACGGTAAGGAGAAAATCCGTACAGTTGGAAGCCTTAACGATAACCGTTATCGTTATCGTCAGATGATAATATTATCCAAACCAAAAATTTTTCATCCAAATAAAAAAAAAAACTTAATAAAATTTCTCGAAAAATATCGCTATTCTAAAGAATTAATCAGGGTGTTTCCAATTGTGTAGCATGATTAATTGATTTTATAAATTTGCTCAAAAAATGGTTCTACTAAACATGCTTATAAATCTGAAAATATTTCAAATTTCTGTTTCAATAACACTTCAAACTTGTAACATAGAAACAAGTTAAATTAGAGCCAATTTTTGCCGTCAATGTTTAATATTTTACTTACAATTGAAATTGGCAAATTGACAAGCACCTTCTTATTTTTAAGTGTAACTTTTTTTAATTTCAAATCTATTACTGGAAAGATTAAAAAATCCCGAAGATGTTTGATGTCGCAACATTGAAGACAAGAGATTTTAAATCTCAACCTAAGAGTTTTTCCACAAAGCTTGATTAAGTAACGCTAATTTTACTAAAATTTGCACAATTAGACTGTATCCAGGTAAATAGATCACCAAATTAAGTTAAAAGAGCCCCTAAAAGACAAAACGCCTATCCCCACCACCTTCGAACGCACCCGTATCATTTTCCACCCAGCAAAATGTACAACTCACCGTAGTCCACGCGCAGGGCGTGGGCGGATAGCCGCAGGACGGCGGTTTTGTCCATCCGGCGGGGCGATTCGGCCACGTGCGGCACCATCCCGGACAGTTCCTGGATCGAGCCGTTGAGCTTGTCGCGGCGGTTCTTCTCCGCTCGATTTCGCGCTTCGCGGCCATTTCTGAAAAGAATCATGAAGAAGACGGAAAAAAATGACAAGATTTGATGAGTACAGATTACGGAGGGAAAAGTGGCATCCCGTCGATCCCTTCTTTTATTTGCTTTTTTTTTCTGGGTGGGTATTTCTTTACTTTTTTTTTTCTTGGGAAATGGCTGACATTATTATAAGAGTAGACGGATGAGGGGGCAAGCGAAATTCCGCACAAAAGCTCGCTGGAAGGAAACCCATGCGGTTGTTATTAATTTGGCAATTCATTAATACGAATTATGGAAGAGGCTGCCCGTGCCGTTACCGGGGGACCGTTATTACGAGTATTTCGGTTTCATTTCGAGTGACTTTCTCAAAGTTGTGATTTTTTTCAGCACGAGTTGCACATTTATCAGTTGCACATTTACCGAGTTGGATAAATACGAAGAGTGCTGGAAAAATCGAGTTTTTTTTTGTATTAGTTCATGAAACAAGTGCTGAAAAGTTGAACTTTTCAGCACTCAAATAAAAATCAAATAGCGCTCAAGCCAACGGTACCCAAGACGAACCCAATCGGTTTCGGGGCAAGAACGTGGAAAATTTTACGGGCAGCCCACAACCCGGCAAGGTTTCAGGCTGTTGTGGGTGGTGTAGAAACCGTTCAAGTACCGGACCGAAAAATGAACGCTCGCAAGCAAAAACGCAAAAATACCAGCCAGTGTACATTTGCAAGCAATCCTAATTAAATTAATCCCTCATTGATGGAGTAATGTTCTGCCATACTACTTGGAAGCTTCCGCGGTGCGATCCTTTGCTAAATTGGACAAATTTTTAACGGAGAAAAATATGGCAAGTAAGGAAATGAGATTCCGCCGAACTGGTCGCGAAAATCTGTAAACAGAGGTTACCATTTGGTGGGGTGGGAGAAGTTGGAAGGAATTTTCTAACGAGATAAAGAATTTAAAGAAATTTGCAACAAAAAGGTTATTTAATCCTTCAAATATTAACAATTTTTTCTATCCGCCTTCGTTGACGGACACGTGTCATTCCAATATATCTTCACAATCGATCGACTTTCTCAACTCCAGAATTCACGATCCGGAAAGTACCTCACAAAAAAAAGAATATTCTTTCCGACATTGCCCAAAACACCACTTCAGTTGTCCATCAACCAGCTTCGAGAGTTACTGTCTCAGCAGAATCCTTCAATTGACTAAGTGGGCAGCCGGTAGGAGATATTCCTTTCTGTTAGCTTTCTTTCTTTCTCTCTAGCTGCCACTTTACCACTTCACCTGAAAAGGATTTTTTTTTTCGGTCCATTCTCTGTCTTAGATAAGACACCGCCTTCTACTGCTCCTTAAACAGTCTGAAATGGGCTGAAAGCTACAAAAATGGTAGCAGAATGTTTAATTTAAGGTTTTGACCTGAGTTGGAATTTTTATAATTCTCATTGTTCTCAAAATATAATTTAACATTATTTTTTCTCATATCAATATCATGTTTCATAATTAATGATTATCTTCATTGTTTAATCTTTTATTAACGATAAAACTTCTCTAATTTTCCTTGTAAATTCTACGCACTGCACATAAGTTAAATCGACCAAAATTCTAATTTCTAGAATTAAAAAATAAATGTTAACTGGTCTTACCACCTCTAGAATTCATTAACAAGTTTTTTGTGTCTTTATTTTTGAAATTGTCCTATTTCAGCCAGTTTTGACAAAAAAATTTAAAAAAATTAAATCAACGATTGAGTCCAAACTTATTTTTATGAATTTTAAAGGATCTTTTTTAAATGATCTCACAAAAAATGGAATCTTAACTGTTTCAAACATCTCCTTTTCGAAAAAAATTGCAGACTTTGTCATGGTTTTGATTGAGACTTTTTTTTTAAATAAGAAAGCAAAATGTTTTTGAAGCTTGTTTTCATGTAAGTGGCAAAAATTCATTACATATTTGGGTAATTTTTGAAAGCTCTTTAAATTACATTTTTTTTATCTTATATTGCCTTTTTGAGTTATAGGCAAAAAACTTTTTACTGAATGCAGATTTATAATACCGTCGCTCAAGAGACTTATTTAAGGGGTTACATTCATGTGACTCGTTTAACCAGTCCCGTGTGCATGACGAACGCCGATTTTCAAAAAGTTTATTTAAAAAAAAGATAAAAATGTTTTTTTCTGTTTTTCATATTAAAAATCGTTAGTTTTAGATTTTTGCATTTTTTTAAATAGCAAAATTCAAAAATCGGGCTTCGTCATGCACACGAGATACATCTTGAAAGTCTTCACCTCAAATTTCAGCTTATTTGGTCCATAACATCTCGAGAAATCGTGGCAACCGTAAATCAACTTGATGTTTCATGTAGAAAATCGCACATTTTTATATTACAGAATAATTGTTAAATCCACTCAAAATATGATTATTAACCACTCCTGAATGTTTCATGAAGATGTTTCATGATTAAACTGAGTAAGAGACGATTTATGCTCAAAATTTTGCAGTGCGCAAAGCGGGCTGTCTTACTTTGTTGGCGTTTTTCTTTAAACACCGAGTTGATTTACGGGTGCCACGATAACTCGAGATGGAATGGACGAAATTGGCTGAAATTCGGGGTTCAGACTCTCAAGACGCATGACGGAGCCCAATTTTTTAAATTTCCTTTTTTTCAATACAAAAATCAAAAACTAACGAATTTTTAATTTGAAAAACACAAAATATTTTTATCTTTTATAAAAATATTTTTTTTGAAAATCGGGCTTCTTCATGCACATGGTATCGGTTCAACGAGTCTTCACCAAAATTTTGAGCCGATTTGGTCAAGACAGTGTTGAGATATCGTGGCACCCATTTATTGAAACTGTTAACTTGAAAAAAACTGTATTTCGGTAATGATGCAACCAAATATGTTCAAACTTTTTTTGCTAGTAGGTGAAAATATGTATTTTAATGACCTGAAAAAAGAATTTAAAAAAGTTGAAGTGTGCGCTCATATTAACCTCTGACTTTATTGCCATAATACATGTATGTAGCCCCTTAAATCACCTCTATCTCAGTTTATTCAAGAAATATTATCATGAAATTTTCAGGAGTGATTAAAAACAATCTTTTTAGTGATTTTTTTTTGGTTATTTGAAATTTTGTGATTTCTTACTAGTATGTAACCCCTTAACATCAGACGGTATCATGTATTAAATTGTTGAATAGCATTTATTTTTAAGCTGCATGAAACAATAATAATGAAATTGAATGAAAATAAAACCGATTGTTTTAAATTGATGGGCTGAACTGAAAAGTAATGTTTTACGGATTTGCTCAACAATATTTCATCAAATAAAATAAAACAAGAATAAAAAAAACTTGAAAAAAATTCTTTTGATAAAGATTCTTCCATCAATGGTTCAAACTTTAAATGATTTAAAAAAAAACTGTTTTTTCGTAGACGTATTTAGTTTAAAATTGTTAGTACTCACAAATTTCCACAAAATACTCTATTTTTTTAAAATAATCAAATGTTGTACAGAATTTTTATTTATTTTTGTGGAATTTCTTTAAATTGAGTTTTAAAATGCCAAACTCAAATATTCATAAACTATAGTTTTTTTACATTAATAATTATTTTCATGATCTTTTTTAAATTGCAAAATATTGTGTGATTATTTTTAAATATGTCTACCTTTTTCGTAAAATCTGTTATCCCGAGCAGACGGAAATAACTTGGGAATAACATTTTTTGATATTTGAAAATACTAGGCCAATAACATTTAATGTTATTTATAACAAGATTTGTTATTCATCGTTATGAATTTTTTGTTATTGGATTGTTATTGTAATAACAGACTGCTAACATTTTTAGTTATTCTTCGAACAAATCTTTGTTACTATTTTTTGTTATTTAACAACTAATCCGATCATCCCAATAACAGTTGGAGGTATTCTTCCATAACAAGAAATGTTATTCCAAAGTTGTTTTGGCTTTCAACCAATATCAGACCAATACCAATTTTTGTTATGATAACATAAACTGTTATTAAACCCTTATGCAAAAATTGATTATTCAAGAAGATTCCATAACGTTTTCTGTTATTCTGTTAATTTAAAATGAAAATTTTTGTTCTAGATTGTAGCGTTCTACAATTATTATTTATAAATACACTAGTACAAATGAAACG
Source organism: Culex quinquefasciatus (assembly GCF_015732765.1). Classification (NCBI taxonomy): domain Eukaryota; kingdom Metazoa; phylum Arthropoda; class Insecta; order Diptera; family Culicidae; genus Culex; species Culex quinquefasciatus. Next base: position 180,750,310 of record NC_051863.1, read on the forward strand.
AACATGGCTGATTTTGAATTCGAGCGAAATGAATCCAAACTTGCGTGCGAGCTTGCATGCAAAGCAGCAAGCTCAAGATGGATTCCGTCGGATTCTCTCTGCTCGTGACCATCTGGAGAGAAATCGCGGACTTCGTGACCTAGCCTCTCCCATGGAAACTGCAACTCATGCAGCTTCCCTTGTTCGATGCAAGGTCAAGATCAGGGGTAGGGCCTTAAGTGGTTATGCCATGAGCTGAGCGAGAAGGCAGATATAATTGGGCGGTAGAGCAAGTAGTCACATCACTAGCCGGTCCCGGGATCAAGGGTAGGAAGACACGAGCGACAGACTTGCACTCGGCTTGCCGATTACAAGTCCCCGTAACCGAACGTACAAACGCTCACCTTAGGTCTGAGGGCACACGGAAGGACTCGGTCATTTCAACCGTGACAGTGAAAGTGACCGGATAGGAGTTCTTGGTTTTGCTTCGCGTCTTTCAGTGTTCAAGTACGGTGTGGGTTTGCTTTTGCGACTGGGTGATTAAATTCTTTTTCCCGAGTAGGTCCAAGATAGGAACAAGTAGTGCCAGTGTGCGAACGTGTGCCGTGTGCTTTAAGAAGGAGAACCCCAGGTAAATTGGAACCCTTTGAATCCCCTCAATCCCCGGATTTCCAACTCACGGCCATGGAACAGTCGTTCGGCGGCCCTCTTACTCCCCGATAGAACTGGTGCGTCGGCACCCGCACTGCTGGTGTTCCAGCATCCCCGTCCGTGCCCGCAGGATCCACTTTCCATCGTCCCGGTTGAAAAACCCCCCCGGTAGGACGCCGTCCGGAAGAGGGCTGCGCACGTTACCATCGCGCCCTGAACACGCCCATCCACCACGCGCGTGACCAACGTACACCCATTTGCGTGTCGGCCAGCTAACCCCGCCGAGAGCGCCGTGAGCAGGACGCCCACCTGGCGTCGACCTTCATCGGAGAGCGCGTGAACTAAGTTCATCGCGCCACGCGGATAGATATCGAGTTGCCGCCGGAAGCCGGCAGGCACGACGCTGAGGCGTCTCGAGAGAAGCAGCACACCGAGTCGAGAGAAGAGCAGCATTGAGCGTCAGGAGCATCGCCGAGCGTCGCAGAGCATCCCGGGAGTTCACCGATCGTCGCACCACGTGCGGTCCCCGTTCCTGTGAGAGAGGTTAGGTTGCAAACCGCCTAACCAAGCAGTGAGTACAACTCCCCCCTTTGAGACTATCTCCATGCGCATGTGAATTTGGGGTTTAGCGAAGACACGCACCACTAAGAGCTCGGCCGAGCCAAGAAACGAACGAAAAACGCACACGTAGGGAAAATCCAGCTAGCTATGTTTCGGGAACATTCAGATTAGAGGCCTCAACTATAACTATGCTAATCCTAGGTTAATTTGTAGTTTACGATCGTACCGCTGTAATAAAGTCATGCTTTGCAGTACCGTGTTTCCTCTAAACATGAAGTAGTTCGTTCTTTAAGCGATTTCCCGAGAATTGAGTTGTCCTGGCGTAGGGGTTTTCTCACATCCGTACCGTGGTAGTTTTAGCTTCTTGTAGTACTCCGAGTTGGACTGCTCGGGAATCCTAGTCCCTCCCTTCCGATTTCTAGCACGTTACGGGGTCTTGGTTGGGAACCTTCTACCGGTGATGATGATCGTGAGTGTGAGTTAGGTTGCTGGTAAGTTCGTGAGGACCTATCAGATGATTTTGGTATCGGTTATCGGGTGTGTCGAACCCTCTACCGCCTCTTTATCTCTCCGGATTGCTCTGTCTGATGGTAGGACGATTTTTGATTACCCGCCCTGAGGTCTGGGTTTCATGCTGGGCAAGTTAACCTGCACGAGTGGTCCTTTTTCCAAAGGTGGCGCTTAAGCCACTCGTTACAGTCCTGCGACAATCCGAAGACGGTCACGTGGCCGCTACCCAGCGGGCTACAAGATGAAAAAATTACCCTTCTGAGTTATTGTATTTTCGAAAAGTACATAAAATTTCCTTAAAAAATGTCCCAAATTTTTTTTCCAGTCGAGTAACGGAAAACAACAGAGTTCTTAAAACTTTTTAAGTGTTTTTTTTTTTCAATGAATAATTCGTTTTTTTTTTTGGAATTCTGAGTAGGGTTGGGTAAGGGGTCTTCAACGATTTATTTTATTTTTTTCATGAGCATATTTTAATTAGTTTTTTGTTGCATTTTATTTCTTTTAATGTGTTCTAACATTGCCCAAAATATGAGATCGATCTGACGTCTACAGCCAGAGTTATTCAGCTGTCTCATTGTAGACGCACTTGGCAGGAACACCCGAACAGACGGTAATAACTAAATTCATGCCATTTCAATAACAAATACTGTTAAAATAACAAAAAGTGTTATGGAATATTCATGCAAAATCAATTTTTGCATAAAAGTTTAATAACAGTTTTTGTTATCATAACAAAATTTGTTATTGGTCTGATATTGGTTGGAAGCCAAAACAACTTGGGAATAACATATTTTGTTATGGAGGAATATCTCCAATTGTTATTGAGGTGATCGGATTAGTTGTTAAAATAACAAAAAATAATAACAAAGATTTGTTCGAAAAACAACTGGGAATGTTATTAGTCTGTTATTACAATAACAATCAAATAACAAAAAAATCATAATGACGAATAACAAATTTTGTTATAAATAACTTATAACGTTATTGGCCTAGTATTTTCAAATATCAACAAATGTTATTCCCACGTCATTTCCGTCTGCTCGGGCAATGAGACAGCTGGGGAACAATGACACACGCTACGAAAACCAATTCTTATCTAGTAAAACATCCGTTCTGAAAATTTCTAAAAAGTAGGTATTTGATGCCCCCTAAAACACAACAGAAAAAATTAAAATAGCTTTTTTTTTGCAAATCAAATTTTAGTGACAAAAAGTGAAATAAAAAATCACCATTTTTTTTAATTTTATTTAATTTTATTTCAGTTTATTCCTTATTCATACCTCTAACTTTGCCGAAGACACGAAATCGATCAAAAAATTCCTTCAAAAGATACAGTTTTTTTTTAATTTTCATGTATCATTTTTGTATGGACTGGACAGCTGCCACGTTTGTTTGGAAAATTATATGGGTAAACTGATGATGTAAAATGGCTTCTTTGGGTATACTGAAGGCACTAAAAATATCAACTGGATTAAAAAAAATCCAAAAAAATTGTAAAATGAAAAATGTATTTAAAAACAATAAATTAGCAATAAAATGTTATATCTATGGCATAAATACTTCATCTTTTCTTGTTTTTATATAAGCCTCGTCAAAAATTTCTGTGCTTAGTTATTAAGATAAGTTAAGTTATGATTATGTTCTTCAAACAATTTCTACTCATACTTCACCAATTTTTTTTGAAAAACTCAACCAAATTTGGACATTCCACCTTTCGTGAATAATTCATGGTTCGTGATTTTCTCCCGGCTATTGACTAAGGTCTGTTCTTTTTTCTTGCGTTATTTTTCGGCCTATTATCTTCCCTCCATACAGTACCGAACTCCCGTGCTCGCCTCGAGTTGACGATCCTTCACCTGTGTTTACATTTCCTTCCCTTTTCCTCCCAAGACAAAACCTGTCAGTCGCCGGCCGTCACCGGTGACGTTCGTGTGTAGTACAAAGTCATGTTTCCGAGGAGCTCCTTTTTTTTTCTTCTTCGCTCTTTCACTTTTTCACTTTGCTCGCTGAAGAGAGACTCTCCACGCGACAGCTTTAATCGGCAGAACCAAAAAAAGCTTTTACACAACGTGAATATAAACATATTCGTGCTCCGGCTCCAGAGCAGGGCAAGTGCCTCCGGGGGATTTTCAAGGCATCAGGAAGGATCAGGAGGACTCTCGAGGGTTGTTTTTGTTTTGTGCTTGCCGCTGCCTACCTGGGGGAGGGGATTAGGCGGCCTAGGATGATGAACGCCAACCCCTGTGGGTGGTGATGCAAACGGTATGATTTTTCAATTATCCTTTCCGAGGTTGCCGACTGTGGTGGGAAAAGTCAACCTTGAAAAGGAATTAGTGGGTTTGGAAAATAGCTCTGATTTGGAAAGGGTGAGCAACTGGTTAGATTTCATTTCACTAGTTGTATGTTTTTTTTCTTTTTTGAACTTTGTTGATACGACCCTTAGTTGCTGAGATATTGCCAGGCAAAGATTTAAAAACAGGAAAATTTATGTTTTCTAAGACTCATCCAAACAACCCACCATTTTGTAATGTCGATATTCCACATCAAAATATGAAAAATTCATAAAATTTTGCAATCTTCTCGAAAAAAAATATTTTCATTTTTTTTAAATGCTATAATAACATTTTAATATATTATATAAAAATATTATTCTAAAATATTTTTTTCAAAAGTGAACAAACATGGGCACTGAATTGAAAAAAGAATAACTGCGACCATTTAAAAAAAAATTGGCGTCTTAGGCAAAGTTGTAGGTATTGATGAAAACTTTTGAGAAAAAAATAGGTACACGGAAAAAAAATTGCAGATTTTTTATCAACTTTTTTTTCACTAAAACTCAATTTCCCAAAATAGGTATTTTTTGATTTTCGAGATATTTGATATATATGTTTTAGGGGACATATATGTTTTAGGGGACAAAAATTCGCAACTTTTGAGCCATAGAGAAACATGGTCAAAAAATCTGCCGCCGAGTTATGAATTTTTGAAAAAATAGAGATTTTTGAAAAAATCGAAGTTTTATGCAAAAACAAGTTTGACATTATTTTTTAATGCAAAATTGAATTTGCAATCGAAAAGTACTCTACAGATTTTTTGATAAAGTCCTCCGTTTTCAAGATATAGCCATCGAAAGTTTGATTTTAGCGAAATATTTGCAGTTTTTCAATTTTAAAAAATAGTGACCATAAGTGACCACTTCTAAAACATATTAAAAGGGCCAAACATTGAATATTGCGCCCATTTAAAATGCTAGTCTTGATTAAAAAAAAATCAAAATTTTTTTTCGAAAAGATCGGAAAATTTCACGAATTTTTCATGTATTAACATTGAAAATCGGACCATTAACTGCTGAGATATGGTCATTAGAAAATGGTGGGTTGTTTTGGTGATATTAAGAAAACTTCAATTTCCATGTTTCTTTTTCTTAAAGCAGCTCTATCTCAGCAACCCGAGGTCCAATCTTTAATATCTCTTAGACAATTTTATTGCAAATTTTCTGAACTTTTCAAAAAAATATGTTTAGAAATGGTCATTCATGGTCACTATTTTTAAAAATTGAAAAACTGCAAATATTTCGCAAAAATCAAACTTTCGGTGGCTATATCTTGAAAACGGAGCCCTTTATCAAAAAATCTGTAGAGTACTTTTCGATTGCAAATTCAATTTTGCATTAAAAAATAATGTCAAACTTGTTTTTGCATAAAACTTCGATTTTTTCCAAAAATCACTATTTTTTTCAAAAATTCATAACTCGGCGGCAGATTTTTTGACCATGTTTCTCTATGGCTCAAAAGTTGCGGATTTTTGTCCCCTAAAACTTATCAAAAAATCTCGAAAATAAAAAATACCTATTTTGGGAAATTGAGTTTTAGTGAAAAAAAAAAGTTGATAAAAAAAATTGCATTTTTTTCCGTGTACCTATTTTTCTCTCAAAATTCCTCAACAATACCTACAACTTTGCCGAAGACACCAAATTGATCAGAAAATTCACTCAAAAGTTACAGCTGTTTGAATATTTACATACCATTTTTGTATGGACAGCAGCCAAAATTGTATGGAGACTTGTATGGGTGAACCAATGACGCAAAATAGCTTATTTGGCAATAGGGAAGGCCCCCACAAAGTTTGAGCCAAATAAAAAATACAAATAAAATCCATTTCCGGTTTTGGTAGAGAATTGCTCTTAAGTACTTTACATCGAAAAATAAAGTTGAAAATTTTTTGCAAACAATATTTCGATCTTTTGAAAAATCAGTATTGATTCAAAAATTCAAATAACTCAAGAAATCAAGTCAAGTTTTTGTGACAAAAAGTGAAATTAAAAATCATCAATTTTCTTTTTACCTTGTATCATTTTTTTCAGTGTAGTCCTTATCCATACATACAACTTTGCCGAAGACACCAAATCGATCAAAAAAATTCTTCAAAAGATACAGATTTTTGAATTTTCATTTTTGTATGGACATTATATGGAAAAAATGGCTACATAGAAGGATTTAAAAATACAAAAACTAAAATTAAAAAAAATACCGATTTCGTAGAGAATCAACATAAAAAACGACTAAAAGTTGAGAAAATTAATACTTTCATTTTGCTGGAACTGCCCATCTTATCCTTCAAGGAATGTTAACAACTTTCTTCCGGGAAATTCAGCGCCAAATTTTGTGCGTATTTGTTACTTTCAACTGGGGGAAAAAAATAGAAAGCACACACGACCCTCAAACATACGCAAAACTTTCCACGAAGTCAGCAACTGATATGAAGGCCATTTGCTGGATCGCCCCCTCGTTTTTCGAGCGAAAGAAACTTCCCGAAGCTGTTGAGACGTTAAATTTCCTTCAATTTCCGACCAACGCAAGTGAGTTTTCAGCGAATTTTTGAATAACTTATCTATTTTCTGACCGTGTCTTTTATTTGGCTGAGAGAAGAAATACACAAATTGCACGATAAGTTAGGTAAAGTTCAATTGAATCGTGGAAATTTTTGGAAAACTTGGAAGCTCCACCCCCCCCCCTTTCCCAAAATCAAAATTTTCGCTCAACCTCCTTGAGGCAGGACGCGAAAGCAATCGACAACAGAACCAAATTGCTGAACTTCCGCGAAGTGATATATCTGGCGTCATTGAGATTTCGCCGTCGTCAACGCCGGTGAGAAGAGCGGATGCTTGACAACAACCATCCGGACCGTTTTTCTAGGGGGGGAGAGGACCGACAAGAACTTTGACGAGGTCGTTGACGGTGACAGCTCCGAAGGAGCTCTAGCGAAAGGAAAAATTTCCTCTTCTTCCGAGAACTCTTCCCTCCTTGGATATCGGAGATGTTGATCAAGTCGTCGGAGAATCGGGCGAGTGGGAGCGACTTTTAGAAATGCTTTTTTTCTGGGAAGATTTTTCTATGCTGGAAAGCAACAGTAGTGTGTTCTGCGAGGGTTGACAGAACATCCCTTCTTTTCAATGGCAATTTTCCAATCGATAGATTTATCTGTTTGAGGCCACGGGGAAAATATCTTGAAAATTATAAATTTTCGAAACAAAAGTACGGGCAACCTCCGAGTGAAATACCAAAGTTCAAAACTTTTCGGGGAATCCCTCTTGGCAGAAATTAAGACATTTAAAGCTATATACATGAACGCATGCTAAACGAATGTTGATGATTACGGGCTGTTTCAAGGTTGACAGGACACCCATCGAAGTGGTACAAATTTGATCCCTCGCTAATTAATTACAAACTTGAAAAGCTCAAAGGAGAGCCGTGCGCGCCCCGGGATTCAAGGAAATGTTGACAGTTTTTCTTTTGAGATTTTCCAACCTCCACCGTGTCGTCGGACAGACATCGCAAATTTTGACAACCGTGAAGGTGTTTTCCAAGAAAATGGTGAATAAATCGAAAAAGTGCGAAAGTGACCGCAGGTTTAGTTAAACAAAATTACCAGAGTTAAAATTAGTCACTCAAATCGGAGTTGAGCCTCACGACAGTTACTTTGTAATAAAATTGATCACGGCTGGAAGCGCTTTTAATCTTTTAAAAGGAGATGCTTTCATCATTCAACAAAAATTGGGAAATCTTCAAAAGGGTTGGTGTACGCCATGAGAGCGACAAGGGTACAGGTGTACAATTTTGCTTAAAAAATCTTCAAAGCAAATGCGAGCACACCTTTTCGCTACACAGTCAAATGATGGGTAAAGAATGGTACTCTTTGTATGGAAAAAGATACTGAGTACTTTGAAATCATGTATTTATTTCAAGAAGAACGGTTTTCTATGTGTTATAGGATTGGTATAAGTTGCTGCAGATCATATTACAATCTTTTGTCCTGCCTTTTCTTGAATATGGATTACATTTTGATTACTGTTGTGATATTTTATTGATTTCTAGTAAGAATTAAGGATATTTTATACATCATTGACGCTTCAAGAGGTGAAAAAAAAACAAATTAAAATGAAAAAAAAATACAGGAAATTTCAAAATGTCCACCATTGAAAAATGCATTACACACCCGTACAGTTTATATGCAATGAATCGTTTTCAAAAAATTAAGATTTGAGAAAAAAAAATGCGAGCAAAAATCTTTTTGCGGCCCTGTGGATCGAAAATTTAGTAAAAAAACATAAGAAAACATGTATGCAATAGTGCTTAAAAAAGTTCTAATTGCAGGAAAATGCATTATAAATTGATTTCAGTTGATTGCACTTGAATGTACATTGAAAATTTGAGCTTAATGCATTTATTTTGCAGATTATAAAATATAGAACAATTCCCGAAATTCAAGCAAAAAGTATACAATTCCTCAAATATTGCAATATTTTTTCAATTTACAAAAAAAAATATGATTATTTCTTATTCAATTTAATGTATTGTTCAAATTGAATTTATCAGCCCATCTTAAAATTTCAAATCAAGTTTTTTTTTCAGATGATATTAATTTCGGAAGTATTCACAACTGGGAATATATTTTGTTTATTTGTTGGGCAGCAAAAAAAATACGATATAATGGAATGACAATAAACTGATATAATTTTGGTACAAGAAAATTGGTGTTATATCATTTGAAAATAAGTTAAGGTTTGTTTTACGTTTTTGTTTACCCTAACAAAATTTAATTGAAATTCAATTGATATCATTAACTGTCTCAAAGAGGGTTGTGTATGAAAAATAAGATTAATTTGTTTAAAAGTCTACGATAAATAACAGTTTTTAATTGAAAATGTACAGGGCACTAGAGCTTGCATGGACTTTAGAGGTTTTCTGAAACTACTAAAATACCGTAAACCCGGGTAACATTGGAGCAGTTCTCTCAGATATCGGTCATTCGATTTTTTTTTGTATTTTTTAAATCCGACTGAAAGCCCAAAGAAACCATTTTTCATAATTAGTTTGTCTATATAATTTTCCATACAAATTTGGTAGCTGTTCATACAAAAATGATGTATGAAAATTCAAAAATATGTACTTTTGAAGGAATGTTTTGATCGATTTGATGTCTTCGTCAAAGTTGAAGGGATGGATATGGACTACACTAAAATAATTATAGAAGGTAAAATTTTTTTTGATGATTTTTTATTAAAATATTTGTCACCAAAGTTAGTCATAGTCAGTCTTGATTTATATTTTTTGAAATGATTGTTTTCGAAGCTATCGGAAAATTTCACGAATTTTTCAGTTTTTAACATTGTAAATCGGACCATAAGTTGCCAAGATATCGACCTTGGAAAATGGTGGGTTGTTTGGGTGAGACTTGGAAATCAACAATTTTCATGTTTTAAAACCTTTGCATGGCAATATTTCAGCAACTGAGGGTCGTATCAACAAAGTTCAAGAAAGCAAAATATAGAGAATTTTCTCAGCTTTTCAAAAATATTTTTTTAGATGTGGGCAAATATGTGCACTTATTTAAAAAATGAAAAACTGCGACTATTTTGAAAAAAGTTACCTAAAAATGTCCTTAACTTGAAAACGGTGCACTTTATCAAAATTTCACTTGATAACTTTTTGATTGCAAATTTGATTTGACATCGAAAAATGAAATTGAAAAATTTTTGCGACCAAAAAAAAATCAGTATTGATTAAAAAAATTCATAACTCGGTCAAAGATGTTTTGCACAACCTGGAAATTTCTGAAAACTTGGCATTTGATGTCCTCTAAAACATATCAAACAATGAAAAAAATAAAAATAGTGTTTCTTTGCAAATCAAGTTTTAGTGACAAAAAGTTAAATAAAAAATCACCAAACATTTTTTACCGTGTATCATTTTTTTTCCAGTGTAGTCCGTATCCATACCTACAACTTTGCCGAAGACACCAAATCGATCAAAAAATTCCTTCAAAAGATACAGATTTTTGAATTTTCATACATCATTTTTGTATGGACAGCTGCGAAATTTGTATGGAAAATTATATGGACAAACTAATGATGCAAAATGGCTTCTTTGGGCATACTGAAGGCAGCAAAAAAGTTTCAGTGGGATTGAAAAATACAGAAATTAAAATTTAAGAAAAAACTAACTTAATCCACCTTTGTGGTTGGAACCTTCCTCACAACAGTGGCTGTACACAAGTTTCATCTATTTTTTAGATCCGGCTTCCAAAAAGTACATCGATATCACTTAAGTGGCCATATCTCCAGACAGGGTTGCCAGATCTTCAATTTTTTGCACTCGTTGGAAAGGTCTTTAGATAACCTAACCAACAATGGGTCGGATGGTGGATCCGTACATAGTTTACATACATTTAAGTGAGATCCGGCTTCAAAAAAGTACATCAATATCACTTAAGTGGCCATATCTCGAGACAGGGTTGCCAGATCTTCAATGTTTTAGACTCATTGGAAAGGTCTTTTGATAACCTAACCAACAATAGGTCGGATGGTGGATCCGGACATAGTTTATATACATTTAAGTGAGATCCGGCTTCACAAAGTACATCAATATCACTTAAGGGACCATATCTCGAGACAGGGTTGCCAGATCTTCAATGTTTTAGACTCGTTGGAAAGGTCTTTTGATAATCTATCCAACGATGGGTCAGATGATGGACCCGGACATAGTTTACATACATTTAAGTGAGATCCGGCTTCAAAAAAGTATATCAATATCACTTAAGTGGCCATATCTCGAGACAGGGTTGCCAGATCTTCAATTTTTTGCACTCGTTGGAAAGGTCTTTAGATAACCTAACCAACAATGGGTCGGATGGTGGATCCGGACATAGTATACATACATTTAAGTGAGATCCGGCTTCAAAAAAGTACATCAATATCACTTAAGTGGCCATAACTCGAGACAGGGTTGCCAGATCTTCAATGTTTTGGACTCGTTGGAAAGGTCTTTTGATAACCTAACCAACAATAGGTCGGATGGTGGATCTGGACATAGTTTACATACAGTTAAGTGAGATTCAAAAATATGTGAAAACACATTTTTATACATAACTTTTGAACTACTTATCGAAACTTCAATCTGTATAAAACTCGATCTATGGGACCTTAAACGAAGTCGAATGCAACAAGTTCGGGTCAAATCGGTTCAGCCAGTGCCGAGAAACATGAGCTAGTTTGTTGGTCACATACATACATACACACACACATACACACACACATACACACACACATACACACAGACATTTGTTCAGTTTTCGATTCTGAGTCGATATGTATACATGAAGGTGGGTCTACGACGTTTTCATACGAAGTTCATTTTAAGAGCAGGATTATAGCCTTACCTCAGTGAGGAAGGCAAAAGACCGATTTCGTAGAGTATTGCATTTTAAACTGATTACGAAGCACAAATTTGAAGATGATTTCGAATTATATTTCAAAACCACGTAATATTTATTGTTTACAAGCTTATTTTACCTTCTTCTAATGGAATTGTCTAAAGAATCCGAAACTGTATTGCAGGTTTCGATGCGAAATTATATTTATTGAGAAAATCATGCCACTTAGAGAATACTAAAATAATGCTATTCATCAACATTTTTTTAAATTATAGTTAACTAACTTTAAAAGATATTCATTTAAAATTTAATTAAAACTGCTTTTTGAAGTACTTTGAACTCTTCTCTATCAAGGTCAGTATGATTCCATAGCATTCCGTTCATATTCAATTTGTTCTCTTCATTTTGCGGAAAAATCTCAAACCAATCAAAGTCATCCTGTTTTACGGTACTATTGTTTGCAAACAAAAACCTTTTGTAATAAAAATTTTCGAAAAAAATTAGTAGTAGAGGGTTAACTTAAAGGAAAATACTGATCTGTAAAGTAAATTCAATGATTATCTAATCAGAATCCTGGCAAATTTCGAGATTTTCAAAATAATTTTCCCATTTCCAGTTAGTCCAAATCCTTTTTCATACAAATTGGACAAGTGTTGGGCAAACATTGTAAATGCATATTAAAAAAGGAAGGCCTTTTTTGATCGATTTCGTGGCTTTAGTAACATTGTAGGTATGAATGAAGACCACACAGAAAAAAATACGGATTTTTTGCCTATAGAAATAACTTTTTGACATTAGTTATAAAACTAGTTTCATTTTTATTCTAATTTTATATGTCAAATTTCAGAAAATTTTAGGAAGGGCAAAAGGCAAAGGAAAATTCAAATTTACATTCAAAATGTGCTAAGATGAAATTTTGACAAAGTGCACCGTTTTCAAGATAAAATCATTGTCAGAAAACGTAAAAAAATGTCGATTTTGCTCTGGGCGGGAAGGGGTTAAATAAAAATCGCAGTTCCTCAATATTTTTTTAAATGCGTTTGTTTGTTTGTTGTCACAAAAAATACCTTTTTCAATTTTAAAATATAGTATAACTTTTGAAAAAGTTCTGCGTATTCATAATTTTCATCATTTCATAATTCTAACCTTCAAAACTTTAAATTTTTTTATTGAAAACTAAAAAAAATCTCAAAAGTTTAATTTGGTTACACTGAAAATGAACCAATAATTTCGAGATATAAAAAACTCGTTTCATTGATTAGGATTCACTTTGAGGCTGTATCTCAGAAACTGATTGTTCAGTTTGCCAAGTCTCAAAGAGAAAGTTTTTCGAATATTTTTCAGCTTTCAAAAATATGTTTTTTCAGGTGTGGCTTTCCTTCGTTAAGAATTGAAAAAAGAAAAAAAGTTGAAATTTTAGGAAATTATACCCAAAAAATGACTAAAATTCTAAACCGGTGAACTTTATCAAAAAAAATTCACAACTTTTCGATTGCAAATTCGATTGAGATTTTTAAAATAATTTTCGGAACACATTTTCAACATTTTTCGAAAATTACATTTGTTCAAAAATTAATATCTCTGGAACCAAATTTTTACCACCATGAATCATGCGTCAAAGTTCGACCGGTGGATCTACCGCCGTTACAAATTATTGATCATCCCAATAAGTTGTTACAACAATGCATTGTAGCCTACCAAACTCACTGAAGCAGTCTGGGTAGGATCCGTAGTCAAAATCTTGAAGTTTTGACTTGTATTTTTGGTAAGCCGAAATATTACGAAATCCCGAAGATTGTTAATTTAAGTCAAATTCTCGATTTAAGTCATGGATATTATTTTTTAAAACCATGACTTTAAAAAAGTTGTGTAAATCGAGAATCGTTTAAAAAAGGTGACTTAAAAAAATAATATGGTGTAATACATTGAAAATGAAAGTAAGTCCATATCGAATTCTTATAAAGTATTCAAATAAATCCAGAAAGAAAAGTCACTCGACAAAAAAAAAACGCCAATCGAAATCACACCACAACAAAAAATCCATTAACCACGTCGACAACAATGTCACAACACACACCCCGTCATCATCAGTGGAACGGTTGGCATCCGTCATATTACAGCTCGTTAGCAAAGTTCCGACTGATGGGTTAGACCGAAGGCGTTGTGGTGGCTTGGCATTCGAAATTACCGACAAACATGTGGCGCTCAAGTCCCGGAAATGTTTTCCGCCCATTTTCCTCTCTCTTTTTTTAAGTAGTAAAAAATACCTTGCTCAATTTTACGATTTTTTAACACTGCGAACAAAATTTGACATTTTTGTTCGCAACTAAATTTAAAATTTGAATGTTTTGGAAATATTTTGGAAACATTCGACACGACCCACTCGCGCCCCCCATCCTTGGCCGCTTCTAGAACTTTGGGCCGATGAAAGCTAGCGATGATCCAATCACGTTCACGGACTGTGTGCTGCACTGTGCACAACATTGTATGGAGCTCGGCTAAGTGGCGAGTAATTTATAAGCTAGACACTCAAAACAAACAACAAACTGCAAGCAAAACTGCAACGAGTAGTGCAAGTAGCAGTCGAGTTGGGGCAAGTTCAAGTGGAAGAAAAAAAGCAGAAGAAGAAAAAAAACTTTGAAGAAGAGGAAGATTATAACAATTATACTCACAGGATTTTGCAGGCGGCTTTGGAGTCTTCGTAGTCGTACCTGGAACAAGGAAACAAGAGTGGGAAACACGTGAGAAAATATTGCAAAGAAAACACTGCTGCTGCTGCTGGGTAATTAATCAAATCTGGCGCAATAATGAGTCAAGTGGTCCCCTCGGGGGGATTTGCGCTAGAAAGTATACAGAAGAAAAGGCTATTTTTTATTGTTCGCAGCGGTATCCCATGTTGTCAGCAATTGATTAAAAAAAAGGAGGTGTCGATTGAATTCTGCGTCATTAGATATATCCTGAATGAGGCAACGAGCAATGAACGGTTCTTGTTTTGGTAAATTGAATTTAATGATTTTTAATAGCCATAGTAAATTAAATGTCGTCTCAACAAAGTTCAAAAATGCAAAATAAAGAGAATTTTCTCAGCTATTCAAATATATTTAAAGAGCTGAGAAAATTCTCTATACTTTGCTATTTTTAACTTTGTTAATACGACCCTTAGTTGCTGAGATATTGTCATGCAAAGATTAAAAAACAAGAAAATTGATGTTTTCTAAGTCTCACCCAAACAACGCACCTTTTTCTAATGTCGATATCTCAGCAATAAATGGTCAGATTTTCAATGATAATGTATGAAACATTCGTGAAATTTTTCGATCTTTTCGAAAACAATATTTTATTTTTTTTAAATCAAGACTAATATTTTAAAAGTGCCAAACATTTAAACATCAAAAAATTATATTGTTTTTGAATCGGGTTGATGGCAGCTATCCATTGTAATTGAAGTTACATCAAAATTTTCACAGAAATACGTATTTTTCCTGCATTTTGATAATGAATTTTTTTACTCTAAAATAACCTCAAAATATTTGTTATTGCAATATCGGCATCAAATGGTCGAGTTTTTGTCATATTTTTTTTAATACTGAATGTATTCACAAAACTACGTATTTTTGAAAAAATACTCAAAATTTAAGTTTTTGCAATATTGATATGAAATGATTGGGATTTTGCATACATTTCGAATGTAATAACAAATTTTCACAAAACTACGTATTTTCGAGAAATTACTCAAAATTAATTTTTTTTTGCGATATGGGAATCAAATGATCGGGACTTTTTCATACATTTCGAATGTAATAACAACATTTTTTGAAAATACTCAAAATTTTCATAAAACTAAATATTTTCGAAAAAAAACACTCAAAATTTCTGTTGGGTAACAAATGATCGTCATTTGTTCAAACATTTCGAATGTGGGCAATTCTCTACCAAAACCGGAAAAGGATATTATTTGTATTATTTGATTTGGCTCAAACTTTATGGGGGCCTTCCCTATGACCAAATAAGCTATTTTGTGTCATTGGTTTACCCATAAGTCTCCATACAATTTTGACAGCTCTCCATACAAAAATGGTACGTAAATATTCGAATATCTGTAACTTTTGAATGAATTTTTTGATCAATTTGGTGTCTTCGGCAAAGTTGTAGGTATTGTTGAGGACTATTGAGAAAAAATAGGTACACGGAAAAAAATTTGCCGATTTTTTAATTAACATTTTTTTTCACAAAAACTCAATTTCCCAAAATACGTATTTTTTGATTTTCGAGATTTTTTGATATGGTTTAGGGGACAAAACCCCTCAACTTTTGAGCCATAAAGAAAAATAGTCAAAAATCTGCCGCCGAATTATGAATTTTTGAAAAAGTAGTGATTTTTCGAAATCGAAATTTCAAGCAAAAACAAATTTGACGTAATTTTTTAATGTGAAATTGAATTTCCAATCGAAACTGACTTTCCAGATTTTTTGATAAAAGGCTCTGTTTCAAGATATAGCCACCGAAAGTTTGATTTTAGCGAAATATTTGCAGTTTTTCGATTTTTAAAAATAGTGGCCATGCGTGACATGTCGATATCTCAGCAACTAATGGTCCGATTTTCACTGTTAAAACATTAAACTTTCGTGAAATTTTCCGATCTATTCACAAAAAAAAGTTTAAAAAATATAAAAAAATCAACTTACATTTAAAATGTGCGCAATATTCAATGTTCGGCCCTTTTAAAATGTTAGTCATGACTTAAAAAACTTCTAAATACTTTTTTCGAAAACATCGAAATTTCACGAAAGTTTCATGTTTTAATATTGAAAATCGGACCATTAGTTGCTGAGATATCGACATTTGAAAATGGTGGGTTGTTTGGGTAAGACTAAGAAAACTTAAATTTTCGAGTTTCTTTTTGTTTAGGCCGCTGTATCTCAGCAACCAGAGGTCCAATCTTCAATGTCTCTTAAACAATTTTATAGCAAATTTTCAGAACTTTTCAAAAAAAAAAAAAAAATTAGAAATGGTCACTTATGGTTACTATTTTTAAAAATCGAAAAACTGCAAATATTTCGCTAAAATCAAACTTTCGGTGGCTATATCTTGAAAACAGAGCCTTTTATCAAAAAATCAAAAAAGTACTTTTCGATTGGAAATTCAATTTAACATTAAAAAATTACATCAAATTGGTTTTTGCATGAAATTTCGACTTTTCCCAAAAATCAATATTTTTTCAAAAATTCATAACTCGGCGGAAGATTTTTTGACCATGTTTCTCAAAGGCTCAAAAGTTGCATATGAATATCAAAAAAACTCGAAAATAAAAAAATACGTATTTTGGCAAATTGAGTTTTTGTGAAAAAAAAAAATATAATTAAAAAATCGGCAACTTTTTTTCCGTGTACCTACTTTTTCTCAATAGTCCTCAACAATACCTACAATTTTGCTCAGACAATTCATTTAAAAGATACAGATATTCGAATATTTACGTACCATTTTTGTATGGACAGCTGCCAAAATTGTATGGAGACTTGTATGGGTGAACCAATGACACAAAATAGCTTCTTTGGTCATAGGGAAGGCCCCCACAAAGTTTGAGTCAAATAAAACAAAAAAATGGTCGAAATCGGCCGATTTCGTTGAGAGTTGCTCATGTAATAAATTTTGAAACTTTGAAAGTGTGAGTATTCTTAAAAAAATACGTAGTTTTGTGAAAATTTTGAGCATTTTCAGAAAATGATGTTATCACATTCCAAATGTTTGGAAAAGCCCCGATCATTTGATATCCATATTGTGAAACACTGAAATTTTGAGCAGGTTTTCGAAAACACGTAGTTTCGTAAAAAAAAATGATTATTTTCAAAAAAATTATACTTAGTTTTGAAATATTTTCAATAAATGATGTCATTGAATTCGAAATGTATAAAAAAAATCTGATCATTCGATAACCATATTGTGAAAAAATAATTTGAGCACCGTCATCTGGGGCGAAACGGGACACATGGGGTGAATTGGGACAGCTGTTTTACCCATGTTACTGCACAATATTTGGATTTTTTTGATTGTTTTCGGATAGAACAGACACAGATCAACAAAAATAGTGCACGATTTCCAAATTGCAAGCTTTTAAGTGCTCTAAAACCTGCTGTCCCTATTCAGACTGTAGTTCCGATTCATCTCATATGACGATATATTTTTCAAAAATACGTAGTTTTGTGAAAAATTCGAGAATTTTCAAAAAATGGTGGTATGACTTTCGAAAGAAATGAAAAAATACCGAGCGTTTAATACCCATATTGTTAAGCACTAAAATTTTCAGTTTTTTTTAAATACGTAGTTTTGTGAAATTTTAAGTATTTGAAAAAAATATTTAACATTCAAAATGTATGAAATTTTTTGAATTTTGAGTATTTTTTCGAAAAACATTGCATTTTCAAAGTACAGGAAAAGTATGTATTTTTGTGAAAATTTTCATGTAATTATAAGTCGAACAACCGATTCCAAAATTATAATTTTTTGATGTTAGTATGATTTTTCATACAATTATAGCTTAACCGAGGCTTCTGAATGAATCAAAACCAGGGTAGTGCAAAACAAAGGCGTGCAAAACCAGGGTATGACTGTATAACAAAAAGCGTACAAAAAAATAAATAAAAAATATAAACGTGGAGTTACCCTTGTAACTTTCTGCTACTACAATGTGGAAATCGTTATTACAAGGGAATCCATTTCAACTGATAAAGTGATTGCCAATTAATCATCGGATGTCGCGCAACCGGTTGTTAGTTTAATCCGCTTCGCGTGTGTACGCCAAACGTGAACGGCTGCAGTTGACCAGCAGGGACAGAGCTTGATTTCCTAGCATTTTCCAAGCATTGCGGATATTTTATCCAGCGTTACATCTCAAAAACCAAACCAAAATCGAACCAAACCATCGTTAGTCACGCCCCAACAACCGGTTGCATGTACAGGTAAATAATTAGCAACAAGTAAACACCTCCCCCTTTTTCAACCCCCCACCCCCCTCCCCCACCCTTCTTGAGGTGGGGTTGTTTTGCGTTGCACTTGAGCGCACTTGCACACTACTTTCGAGGTTTAATCCGCTACCGGAACACGCTTCCTGGGGCCCGGCCCGTCGACTGGCGAAAGCAAACACGAGATAAACTATCTTATTTTATGGTCCCCCCCCCCTCTCCCCGATCCGGCTTGGGCCAGTGGGACTGGCGGGGTGGAGTTTGTTGTTACAGCGTTACAATGTTGCAAAAATAGTGCACGGAGAGTGGTGTCGTCTGGACGGGGCTGACTGAAGGTTGGCAAACAAACACCTCATGGTCACGGCCGTCAGCGTGGACAGCGTTTTGGAGGACGGGACGGGAGGGCACGGGGGTGACCCTCAACAGGGACGGACGTGCCGCCACCGTCAACCGTTGAGGGTAGTCTGAAAAGTGGGACAAAAGTGCTGCAATAGCAAGTGTCGGGAACAGTGGGAACGAAGTGGCGTTTTGCGATTTGATTTTATTTTACCACATTGAATTATGTTCATCTGTCGATTTTCTTCAATTTTTAAAACTTCGAGCGATCAGTCAACTGTACCAAATATGAGGGATGACTGTATATAAACTAAAGTTTTGACTTCGACTTCATGTTCCTGAGAAATTTTTACAAAAAAAAAAATAAAAAATTATTGTAAATGTTTTCCTTTCAGTAAACAAGACATTGAATAACTAACTAAAAAAACTAAAAATATTGATTTCCTCATCCTTTGAAAAAGCCCCCCCAATAGAAGCAAACAAAATTTTACTAAAGAGGACGTGGCATCTTCATGGCCTTTAATTCTTCCAATCTCATATAAATGAAGTTTTCTTTGAATATAGTCCAGACTGGATCATCCGAAGGCCTTGGCAAACTTTCACTCCGGATAGTCGAATCACGAATTTTTGATTTTTCGTTGACATATTTTTGATTGTAGAGCTTTAGTATGACCCCTAAACTACTCAAAAGAGATTTTAAATTTTTAAATCCAAGATGACGGCCAAAAGTGATTCGATTATCCGAAGTCCCATACAAACCTTCAGATAATCGAACTTCGGACAACCGAGTCTGGATTTTTGAAACCTATACGAAGAAATATTCTCGATATTCCACCTTGATTCGATTGTTCTTAGTGAATGATTGAATCTGGACTTGGTGACACAATATTGTGATTTTTTTTTTACAATATTGTACAACATATGGGCATTCCAGGTCAACTGGGTACATTTTTCGACTCGACCTTTACCGATTTGAGCAAAACTTGGAGGGAACTTTCATCTATTTATAAGAAACAGAAATCCCTAGTTTGGTGCTGATTGGACAATCCCTCTATTTTTGTCACCGCCCTCTTTTTCGACGATTTTCTGAAAAAAAACCTTTTTTTTTTTTCTTTTTATGATATGTTTGCAACTATTTGAGCAAAAGACTTTCTACAGGTTGCATTTTGTAGAAAATTGTCCAAGGAATTCGATAAAAGTAAAATTTTAACCCTTAAATGCCCCCTTTTTATATTTAACGTTTTGAGTATCAAAGCTCAGTTTTGACCAATTCTTTATATTTTTTTTATCACCATCTTGTTCCCCGGCAATTTTACATAGATATCAATGTAAACCTCAAACTAAAACGAACTGTTGGCGAGATACAGCGATTTTACTGGAAAAAAGTTTGATTTTGCGCAGCACATTTCTCACATATAAACACCGAACAATGCGGGATTCATCCCTTTTTGTTGAAAAGTATACCATGTACTTCCGAGTGCTGCGCAAAATCAAACTTTTTCCGTAAAAATCGCTGTATCTCGCCAATAGTTCATTTTAGTTTGACATTTGCATTGATTATTATGTAAAATTGTCTGAGGAACACGATGGTGATAAAACAAAAAAAAAAAATATATACAGTCGTGCCTCGGTTTAGCACCGCATATGGGGGATGCAAAACCGAGGCGTGCATAACCGAGGTACAGAGCTTATGGGATTTTGGCTATATGAGAGACATTGGCTTTAATCGTACGAAAAATCATGCAAACATCAGAAAATTATAGTGTTTTGGAATCGGGATGATGTCAGCTATCCATTAAAATTATGATTTCATGAAAGTTTTCACAAAAATACGTAATTTTCCTGTATTTCAAAAATGCATATTATTTCTCTAAAAAAAACAAAAAAATATTGTTATTGCAATATGGGTATCAAATGATCAGGTTTTTTTCACACATTTTGGATGTAAAAATTTTTTTTTTCACAAAACTACGTATTTTCGAAAAATTACTCAAAATTTACAATTTTTACAATATGGGTATCAAACGATCGGGATTTTTTCATACATTTCGAATAAACAACATTTTTAGAAAATACTCAACATTTTCATAAAACTACGTATTTTCGAAAAAATACTCCAAATTTCAATTTTTACAATATGGGTATCAAACGATTCGGATTTTTTCATACATTACGAATGTAATAAAAACATTTTTAGAAAATACTAAAAATTTTCACATTACCAAGAATTTAAAAAAAAGTACTCAAAATTTCCGTTTTTACAATGTGGGCATCAAACGATCGGGATTTTTTCATAAATTTCGAAAACTACGTATTTTCGAGAAAAATACACAAAATTTAAATTTTCACAATATGGGTATCAAATGATCGGGTTTTTTCATACATTTTGAATGTAATAACAACATTTTTAGAAAATACTCAAAATTTTCACAAAACTACGTATTTTCGAAAAAATACTCAAAATTTCAATTTTTACAATATGGGTATCAAACGATCGGGATTTTTTCATACATTTCGAATGTAATAATAACATTTTTAGAAAATACTATAACAACATTTTTAGAAAATAATAATACTTACTAATCGTAAGAGGCACTCATTTTCGTTTTTCTCCAAATTGAAATAATATTTCATTTGTTTTAAGTTTGGGGCGATTGAAGGACGTGTAGATGAACAATCTCAAGCATGTTTGAAATTGGTTTTTCGTAAGAAGTTCGAATAACGATGCAAAAAAGGCTTTGTTTACCAATGGCTCTTACGTCTTTTTGAAAACTAATCCGAGATAAATTGCAATAACAATATATTTTTGGTTTCTTTAGAAAAAAAAATATGCATTTTAAAAATATATGAAAAATACGTATTTTTGTGAAAATGTTCATGAAATAAAAATTTTAATGGATAGCTGACATCATCCCGATTCCAAAACACTATAATTTTTTGATGTTTGCATGATTATTCATAGAATTATAGCCAATGTCTCCCATATAGCCAAAATCCCATAAGCTCTGTGCTTCAGTTAAGCACTGAGCCGAGGCAGCTGAACGGTGCAAAACCGGGGCAGTGCAAAACCGAGGCGTGCAAAACCGAGGCATGGCTGTATAAGCAGTTGGTTTGGTCCAAATCGGTGAATGTCGAGTCCACAAGTGTACCCAGTTGACCTGAAATGACCCATATTTATCAATTTTGGCTTTGATTTTTGGGAAAATATTATTGTTTAATAAGAAAACAAAGTTCACAAAATTATATTTGAATTCTTACTATTTCCGTACATTATTTAATCATTTTCTTTTTGCATTTTCAACCTCTTGTTCTTTCGACGTTTTGTCTTTCGACCTTTTGGCATTCCATCGTTTGTCCGTTCAACCTCATGTTCTTTGACCTTTTTTCGCACATCCGAATCAAGGGAATGATAGAACGAGATGAATCTTAAGCTAATTTAATGGTTGTTCAGGTGGACACCGACAACGCAATCAAAAGTAGAAGTGAAAAAATAAGGCTCTGCTTTATTGAACTGTTTGTGAACAAAAAGCCGAGTTATTCAATAATTTTCTAGCTTGAAATTAATGTTGCAGCCCAAAACCAATAATTTTGTTTGAAGTTCTGCTTGTTCGATTTGCGAGCTCCAATGAAAAAAAAAAACAAAATTGATTATTTTTTTACTCTCTGCCAGCTCTTTACTCTATTTAGACCAAGTGAGAGATGGGACATAGCTCCCTCTTGGGTAGAATAACCCGAGAACTCTCAGATCAAAAATTACTAAACAATATAAATTCAAATTAAAATTAAAATACTAAAATGTAAACAAAAAACATACACAAGAGAAGTAATGCTTATCTAAAGACAAACAGGGAGGAAACATTTACATTAGAAGGTTAGGAAAAATGATAAAAATAGGTTTTTAAATAAAAAAAACTTTAAGGTGAAGGCGTGAATCATTAAAAAAAAGTTCATCGTAACATTAACATGCTCTGTATATATTTAATTCAATCTATCCTCCAAAAATGAACCAGCAAGTCGACGCCGTCGAGCTAACTTGTCGTACGTCGCTTTTTGACGTTCCAAGAAAAACGCATTTCAATGTTTGACCTTGAATAAACAAAAACGAGAGCACACAATGTAAACAATAACAAACGCGTTTTGTGTGGTTGATCATTCTGTGCATAGTCCTGAAATTTGGTTAAGTTTGGTTACTAGAGCCCCGTGTTATAACTTAACATTTTTAAAGTAGGCGAGCTCGTTGTGTCAAACACGTTCTGACCTGAAATCCCTTTGGCCAATTGTCGCACTTACATCCATCGTCAGGCTATGTCAAAATAGCACGACAAGATTGAAACTTCCTCATATGGAAAGTGACATAAATGCAACGAGTTTTTTCAGCTTCTATTTAATATCTCAGGATTGGAATCGAATTTGGGGATCTGGGCACGTCAAATGGTGAGGTATTGTGAGCTGCACAAAATGGCGTTCTAAACTCAATTTGGCCCAAAATCGACATACGACAAGTAGACACGACAGCGACGAAGTGTCGGTTGTGAAGGCTCTGACGGAGTTTTTATTCCTATCTGATGTCTTTAAATTTATAAAGCACTGAACCAAAAATCATGAAAATGTTAAAAGCCGTGCTTAGAACAAATCACAGAGGAATTAATACTAAAATTTCTACATAATTTTCCGCAATTTTTGATTTGCTGGATCACTGTTTCTTCCATACGGGACCCCAGTCTAGCAGTCTAGCAGTTGTACGGAGTGATGTGATGGAGCCCTTACATGACAAACCACACTACCGGAAGGGTGTCGCACAAGTACCTGGTGCTGAACCAGTCAGTAACACGAAGGTACTTCTGCTTTCCAGAGCCAGACGGGGTGGCGGTTGGCGGAAATGTTGTCCTACTTGCATGTATTCTTTAAAAAAAATAAAAAAAATCATTGGAAAATAGCGTGAAAAATTGAAATCTTTGCTCCTAAACAATTCTCTGAGTATTCGCTCATTCGATTTTTTTTGTATTTTTTAAATCCCGCTGACACTATTGTGGTGCCTTCGGTATGCCCAAAGAAGCCATTTTGCAAATTTGGCACCTGTCCATACAAAAATTATAAATGAAAATTAAAAAATCTTTACCTTTTGAAGGAATTTTTTGAACGATTTGGTGTCTTCGGCAAAGTTGTAGGTATGGATAAGGACTACACTGAAAAAAATGATACACGGTTAACTCGATTTGAAAACAAACACCATTTTTTTTTTATTTTCTGATTTGTTTCAGGCGACATCAAATGCCAACTTTTCAGAAATTTCCGGAGTAGGCAAAAATCTTTGACCAGGTGATGATTTTTGAATTTATATTGATTTTAAAAAAAATCGAAACATTAGTCGAAAAATCTGTCAACTTCATTTCTTTATGTAAAATCGAATTTGCAATCAAAAAGTACTTAAGTGAAATTTGATAAAGTGAACCGTTTTCAAGTTATAGCCATTTTTAGGTATCTTTTTGAAAATAGCCCCAGTTATTCATTTTTTAAATTGGTGCCCATGTTTGCCCACTTAAAAAAAAAAGAAATTGAAAAGCTGAGAAAAATTTCTTAATTTTGCTTTTTTTTGAACTTTGCTGATACGACCTTTAGTTGCTGAGACATTGCCATGCAAAGGTTTTGAAACAGAAAAATTGATGTTTTCTAAATCTCACCCAAACAACTCACCATTATCTAATATCGATATCTCAGCAACTAATGGTCCGATTTTCAATGTTAAAATACTAAAAATTCGTGAAATTTTCCGATCTTTTCGAAAACAATATTTATTTTTTTTAAATCAGGTCTAAAATTTCATAGGGGACCTAATATTGAATGTTGGGCCTTTTTGAAATGTTAGCCTTGATTAAAAAAAAACATTGTTTTCGAAAAGATCGGAAAATTTCACGAATGTTTCATATTAAAATATTGAAATCGGACTATTAGTTGCTGAGATATCTACATTAGAAAATGGTGCTTAGTTCAAGAAAGCCAAATATAGAGAATTGTCTCAGCTCTTCAAAAATAATTCTTTCAAAAGTAGGGCACTTATTTTAAAAAATGAACAATTGCGACTATTTTCAAAATAGTTACCTTGAAAGGCTATAACTTGGAAACGGTGCACTTTATCAAAATTTCACTGACGTACTTTTTGATTGCAAATTCGATTTTGCGCCAGATATTTAAAATTTTAGAAAAAAATCACTATTGATTCAAAAATTCATAACTCGGTCCAAGATTTTTTGCCAATTCTGAAAATTTCTGAAAAATTGGCATTTAATGCCCCTAAAACATATAAAAAAATAAACAAAAATAGTGTTTTTAGCAAATTAAATTTTGGTGACAAAAAGTTAAACTAAAAATTATCAAAAACAATTTTACCGTGTATATTTCTTTCAGTGTAGTCCTTACCCATACCTACAACTTTGCCGAAAACACCAAATCGATCAAAAAATTCCTTCAAAAGATACAGATTTTTGAATTTTCATACATCATTTTTGTATGGCCAGCTGCCAAATTTGTATGAAAATTATATGGACAAACTAATGATGCAAAATGGCTTCTTTTGGCATACCACAGCCTCCAAAAAAAGTTTCAGTCGGTTTAAAAAAATACAAAAAAAAAATCAAATGACCGAAATCTCAGAAAATTGCTCTCCTGTCACATGAGACAGTTCGCCGATCACCAGATCACCGGCGAATGGGCACGCACGCCATGCGCAGCTTACAGTGTTGTTGGTTGTTGGTCGGATTGTCACGTCTCAATGGGACCCCCATCATCGGGGGAGATCGCGACATGGCACGTGGATTCCCGGGGCAGGGTGGAGGAGGGGGGGTTTTTGTGTGTGTTTTGGGCAAAAATAAACCCGAATAG
Source organism: Culex quinquefasciatus (assembly GCF_015732765.1). NCBI lineage: Eukaryota > Metazoa > Arthropoda > Insecta > Diptera > Culicidae > Culex > Culex quinquefasciatus. Next base: position 180,775,896 of record NC_051863.1, read on the forward strand.
ACGGTAATAACTAAATTCATGCCATTTCAATAACAAATACTGTTAAAATAACAGAAAGTGTTATGGAAAATTCTTGCAAAATCCATTTTTGCATAAGAGTTCAATAACAGTTTATGTTATCATAACAAAATTTGTTATTGGTCTGATAATGGTTGAAAGCCAAAACAACATTGGAATAACGTTTTTTGTTATGGAAGAATACCTCCAACTGTTATTGGGATGATCGGATTAGTTGTTAAAATAACAAAAAATAATAACAAAGATTTGTTTGAAGAATAACTAGAAATGTTATTAGTCTGTTATTACAATAACAATTCAATAACAAAAAAATCATAACGACGAATAACAAACCCTGTTATAAATAACATAAAATGTTATTGGCCTAGTATTTTCAAATATCAAAAAACGTTATTCCCAAGTTATTTCCGTCTGCTCGGGAAGCGCCAACCGCCCAAGCTAGAGCAATACTGTTGGGGAAATTTGCGAACGTGCCAATTTGCCGAATGCAATTAAGGGTTTTGTAAATTGTGGTACACTTTGTGGCGCAGTTTGCGGGAGTTGAATGAAGTGTTGATGTTGAGGCAGGAAGGCAACATCTGACAGTATTTTCAGAGATTAAATTGTACCTCAGACTTGAACTCGTTATAAAGAGTCAACCAAACCCCAAATATTGTTGGTATCTTAAAATAGACCCACGCAATCAACCCTTCCCAAAGGCTGATGTCTTCATCGGATTACTCCTAGTGGGACTCGATTCCACGTGTCCTCAGCATGGGATCTGCTCTCGGAACAAATAAAAAAAAGCTAATCTCCTCACTGTTAGAGTTGCAAGTCAATTACAATCAGATAAGTAATCTCGACCAGATGGCAATCGAAATTGTTCGCTTAATGGACGGATTCCGTACAAAAAGCTTCCAGTCAATGATTCGCAACCAGATATCGAGTGTAACCGTGAGTTGCGAATTGGCCAGACCGATTCGATAATTGCGCGCTTTTTTTCTCTCTCCATAATAACCCAGACATCAAAACAACTTGGAAGCTGGCCACTCCCCCTTCCTGAAGAAAAGAAGTAAAGTCCGCCGGCAGCAATATCCGTATCATGTACGGACCAGCCTCCGGCACTCAGGTTGCATGTTTTCCCAAACATTCCAGACACCGAAGCCAAGTGGCACACGTGCGTTCCGATCGTTGGCATTGCGGGCTTGACCGCGAAAAGGTGGGCGCGACGACGCGCATAGGCCAGGGATTCCCACAAGTCCTGTCTCAGATTTGTGTGATTTTCTGATCTATTCTCTGCAGATAAGGTTCACCTTTGGATCTCGATTTGAAATTGTCTCTAATCAATTCAGGCTTGTCTCCGTCTCTTTTTGAATCATGTCTCAGCTTTGTCTAAGGCACTTTTTTTCAGTCTTGTTTTAATCGTTTTTTTATCAGTTTTGTGTCAGTCTTGACTCAATCTAGTTTCAAGTCGAAAATTTAACCACCTCTGCTCTACTAAACCTGCGAGGCTTTTCGTCTAATTCCCATAAAGTTCATTTGATCTGTCTGGGGATTTCCAGAGCCCCAGACTTTTTTTTGTATGTTTGTTATCGAAGAAAAATGAAGTATGAAATAACTTTATACACAAGAGCTCTCTTCTCCTCTACCCAATCCTCACCCATTAAACCCCCTAACTAAAAGCGATCATAACAGATCCGATCTCGAATCACTTCTCAGTCCGTTTGTTGATGGCAATCAACGCCGCACAGTGGCAACAAACTTGTTCAAAACACGTGTCCAGTGCTGCAAAAAAAAACGGAATACCACATCGGCGGACACACCTCCGCGACACGTGGAACAACAGCAAAACGAGCCGATTCAGTTCTGCCCAGCAGGGATCGCTAATATTAGTGATGATAGAGAGGTCAGTTTTGGCTTTTTTGCGTTCAAGTTGCTGGAACGAGGAAGCAAACAGCGGTAAACAAACGCCGACGAGCAGTGCAAAATGAAGAAATAACAAATCGGGGCTCACACAGCAAAAAAAAAAAGGTGTTCGTGTTGATGGCATATTTATAGACGACTATACTAATGCATGCGAGATATTAGGCTGTGGTTGTGTTTTGGTTGGTGGTGTGAGCGGTGACGCACAGGTGGTCAACTGAATTTTCGGTGAACATTTTGGAGGTTTGAGCCGGTGTGTGGACACTGGCATGCAAACAAACCTTGAACATTGGGGGTAAAGAAATCACCAAAAAAGTGTTTTATATGCAAACGGATTGGAGCATTAACATGAAATTATAAAGATTTTTCAGAAATATCGCACCGAAAATGCAAAAAAAAACAAATGATACATGTACAAATGATTTATAAATTTATATCTTCCAAATGGCAGAAAACAATTGTGACAATTATAGAGTCCAACAGATTTCGCTTTTCAAAATCCTGTTTTTCTCGGTTTTCTTAAGAGAACAATCATAGTTTTCCCAGAGGAGCAATTCGCTACCAAAACCGGAAATGGATTTTATTCATTTTATTCAATTTAATCTTATATAACAAAAATCAAATTAGTTTTTGCTTAAAATTTCGATTTTCTCCTTAAATCATTATTTTTTTCAAAAATTCAACTCGGCGGCATATACAATTAAAATACTTACGGAATAATTAAGAATCATACTGACTGTGGTAGAGAAGTGTTCAAAGTTTCTCAAGAAGAACTTTTCATAAAATTACGAAAAGTTTAATAAGTTAGTTAGCTCTAGTAAAGAAAATGATGATGAAAGTTATTATTTAAACTTCTCAGTGTCATGATTTTCTCAATAAACATGATTTTGAATCGAAAAACGGAATGCATTTTTGGATTCTTTGTATAATAAGTCTGTAAATAATAAATGATATGTGTTTTTCAAACACAATTAACAAAAAATCTCCGAATTAATAGGCAATTTCATTTGAACAAATTTCATGTAAAATGGGAAAACTTGTGATTCGTGCCTCAAATTCAGTATAAATTGCAATATCAATCGATAATTTTATTAACAAAACTAGTTTTAGCAAATTTCAGGCAAATTTCCGACATTTAAACAATTTTAGCTGAAATTTATATGTTTTTTGTTTAAAAAAAACTTATAAACTTAGTTAACTAAATATAAACATTGATTTTTTTTATTAAAAATTACATCAGTTACTTTAGTGATGGTACATTTAACGTACATACAGATTTTAACAAGAAAAACTATGACTATCAAAATCACCCCGGAATTTAAACTAAGAATTTTAAATGTAACTATTTTTCTAAACACTATTGAAAAAACTTTTTTTTCCAAAATAGTGCATGGACTTTGTGTGGGCTACTCCAGTACTTGTTTTAAAATTAATAATGTTGAGAAAAACCTTACCTGTTGAAAAATATTCCAAGAACAAATTGAAATCCTATCAAAGTCACCCCGATTTACGGTACCGTTTTTGTGTGGATAGCAGCTAAAATTGTATGGAGACTTGTATGGGTGAACCAATGGCGAAAAACAGCTTCTTTGGTCATAGAGAAGGCCTGCACAAAGTTTGAGCCGAATCAAAAAATACAAAAAATAAAAATGGTCGGAATCGGCCTTGGAGAATTTCTGAGATAGTTTTCACATGGGATAATAAAAAATCTAATCTGACCTTAGTATCAACAAAATTTTCATTAAGTAGAGGTTATACATTTCTTTTCGCATGGTAACCGTTTTGTTTAAGAAAATTTAGATTTTGTTCTACAGGAAATAACTTTAAGAACTTTAAGTCATTTATATTATGAATAAGACCGTTTCAAATAATTTTCAAAGCTTATTTCAATTTTCTTATGCAAATATCGGTGCAAATAATTAAAAACAGCAGAAATGCATTCTTCTGAGATTGTTATGAATTTTAGCAAATCAGGCCGTTGCAAATATTATTTGAATTTTAAGTCCCTTAACTGTGACCAAAATCTAGGCGGAGGGGAGACAAAAAAAAACATAGAATTTTACAAAAATTAAAACTATTTTTTAAACATGCTTAGTATGATACTAAACATATTTCAGTTCATTTCAGTTCATAAGACTTCATAATTCATTAAAAGTTTTTCGAATAAATATGTTTTCTCATTGATTTTACGAGCCGGTTTGAAACCTCTAATGCCCACTTTTTCCTTTTTTTAATTTTCCTTTGTTTTGTTCTATTTTTAGTACTTCAATTTGTATTAATCTTGTTTTGTTTATTTTTGTTCTTGATAGTATTTGCCCTATTCTACCACCTCCTTTCATTACATTTTGGATATCTAATTGTTTTATGTATTTACAATCACTTTTTCTTTTTTTTATCTGTTTTTCAAATTTTCCGCTATATAATGGCACCATTATCAATTAAAATGTAAAAAAAAATGTAGAGGCATCGTCTGGGACACTACAAAAATCACTGTATACTTATTTTTTGCTTAAAATATACACAGAAGAAAAATCCAATTTAAAACTACCAAGAGCGCCATTTTTGTTTCTATACTGTATCCACCTAAAAGTGATAACATAAAAAAAGATTTTTGCCAGTAGAATTCAAAGAAAAAAAAAACAACAGCAACAACAAAATTACTATGACCAAACTTGACTTAATCTGAAAAACATATCGTGGGTATATTTTATGTTGTTATATAGGCGATATAAAACACTAGTTCGGTTGTTTTGCAATCTTTTGTTTTCAAAAAGTGGAAGATTTAACGAAAACATGTTTAAAAAAAAAAACACTCAATATTTTCAAAAAATTAAAATCAATCCAAATATGCTAAAATGATTCTAAACGCTGGGAAATGCATTTTAAATTGATTTCAGCTGATTGCACTTAAATAACCATTAAAGATTTTGAAAATTATTTATTAGCCCAGCTTTGAAGGGTGACACATACTTTAAATAAAATTTGTAACAGCCTAAATCAAAAATTAAAATTTTGAAAAATACTTAAAACCCTAAATACTCAGTTGTAAATCATTTTTGACTCAAAAGATCACCGAAAATAAGGCCGTTGTAAATATTTTTCAAAGTTTATGTCCCCCCCCCTTCATAATTGGTCTGAAAAATCAGAGGGCAAAAAAAATATTTTTCCAAAAAACTTTAAAATTTCCATGAAAATAGAAGTCTAATGAACTGAAAACAATCTAAAATGCATTTTTATGCATTGATAATAATATTTAGTATGTTTGGGCTTGTTTAAAAATGTTTTGCATTTTTATAAAATTCCAATGAAGCACCGCAAAAAAAAAAATATTTTTAGCAAAAAAATAAAATTTTCGTCTTTACTTAGATATATTGGAAACTAATGAAGGCAAAACAACTGGACAAGTGTATAATGCATTCTAAAACACTTTGAAATGTTGAAACCATGGCTCGTAATTTCAATTTTTATACTTTTATTTATTCCCCCCCCCCCTCGACTTTGGTCAGAGGCTAAATGGGTCTTTGGTACCAGATGATGCACTTTCCTAAACACAAGCGTTCTTTTGTGCATTATTTCACCCCTTAAACACCTAAAAAAAACGAAAAATAATTTTAAGTCAAATAAAAATCATAACCTACAACTCACCAAATCGAGCAGAATATTCACATGTCCATTTTATTTGACCACTGAAACATCGTAGGGGAGCCCAGCATTGAAAAAAATATGTTAAACAAGTCTTACCCGACTAACTTCGTCTTGTCCTTTTTTGTTTGTTGACGTTTAGCTTGTTTGCTTATTCAGCCTCCTGTGATCAAAATTTGATTTTACGCAACTTTTCCCATACAATCTGCAGATGTTCCGGAGTCGGCTCAGAGTGACCAAAGTGGCAATTTTTTAGCATATAAACCTTCCTTGGACTTTTACAAACCCAACGCAACAAAGAGCACCTCGATCCGACGTTCCGTGTTGAATTGATTTGCGTTCGAACAAAACCGTCGAAATTTTTTATATACATAGATTACCAACATTTCAAAAGGTTCAAACACACAATATTATGCTCTTTTGAAGTGTTAGTCCTGATTTAAAAAATTACAATATTATATTTCGAAAAGATTATAAATTTTAACATTTTGCTGAGTGACATCGACATTAGAAAAAGGTTCCAATTTTTCTGTTTTTAAATCTTTGCCTGACAATATCTCAACAAAGTTCAAAAACGCAAAATAAGGAGAATTAAAAAAAATCAAAATTGGACAAACATGGGCACTAATTTAAAAATATGAAAATTTGCGACTTTTTTTTAAATAGTTACCTTGAATGGCTATAACTTGAAAACGGTGCACTTTATGAAAATTTTACTTAAATATTGTTTGATTGCAAATTAATTTTTCATCGAAAAATGATGTTAAAAAAAATGTGTGCGACCAATATTTCAATTTTTTGAAAAAAATCAGTTTTGATTCAAAAATTCATAACCCGTTCAAACATTTTTTGCACAACCTGGAAATATCTGAAAAGTTGGCATTTGATATCCCCTAAAACAAATGAAAAAAAAAAATAAATAAAAATAGTGTTTTAGTGACAAAAAATTAAATAAAAATAACCAATTTTTTTACCTTGTTTATTTATTTTTCAGTGTAGTCTTTATCCATACCTACAACTTTGCCCAAGACACCAAATCGATCAAAAAAATTTCTTCAGAAGATACAGATTTATGAATTTTCATAAATCATTTTTGTAAGGACAGTCACCAAATTTGTATGGAAAATGATATGGACAAACTTATGATGCAAAATGGCTTCTTTGGGCATACCGAAGGCACCAAAAAAGTTTCAGTCGGATTAAAAAATACAAAAAAATGAATGACCGAAATCTCAGGGAATTGCTCACTTGTTAAACCTATTTTGTATGCATGTTCTGGTCTAGAACTTTTTGGAAGCTTTTGTCACATTTGCAAAAAGATTTCGCTCCAAAAAAAATCACGTAGCCATGATCATTTAAACATCACAACAAGTAAATAAACCAAACCTTAAATGCTAATAACATGTCAACTAAAATCCGATCATATGCAATTGATCGAAATTATCAAATCCAATCAAATATTCATCAACAACTTTCAAAGTAGCAACGTTCAATTCCACGTACTTGAGTTCAAAACAATACCGGCAACTTTGCCGGCAGTATCCCACCCAATCAATTGTGGAATCATTTCACCCTCTGGGGAAAGGGGGCGAGATGGCATCATTTGCCATAACTACCCATCCAGTCATAAACTATGGGATAGTTTAAATATAGGTTGGAACGCGACCATGACAATACGGTGGCCAGTGGTGGGGGAGGGGAAGGGGATTGTGCATCAAGTATTCTGTTTCGTGCTCATTTCTCCCACCAAACGAACCATATTTACATTCATATGTACGTATATTTTGGATAGTGATACAAATTGCATTGCATTTGATAATTTCGATTTATGTTTACACTAATTTTGACCCACTTTCAAAAAGAGTTAAACGGAATTTAAGATGTGACGTCAAATATGACCATTAAAGTGACCTTAAAAGTTATGACATCTAATGTGCAGCTCAACTTTTCCCACTCTTCCTGCTCACTTTCAAAAGGGCCGTCTAATGCAACATTGTTGCAGAATATTCAATGAGTCTGGCTGCCAGTCTGGGGGGGCAGTGGCGGAGACGGTATTTGTGCAATGTTGAGTCTGTGTTTGAGCGTCTAGTATGTGTGAATTGAAGGCAGCTGGTGTTATGCACATAAGCAAGTGAGGACGAACCTCGGTACTTAACCATTCCCGGGGTAGGATGCATGGTTGGATTAATCATGAGAGCGGTTCATTAGGGCCAACACGCAGGGCGAAGATGTAAAAACAATGAATTTCATCACTAGATTGTATGACTTTTAAAGTGTTTTTTATCAATTGAAACCATACCACATAAAAATATTCTGTTGAAAACTAATTAATAAAACCATACAATGATTTTTCCCTTCTGGAATCGATTGCTTAGTAAAGGGAAGGTACACAGTAAAAAAAGGTGTAAATTTGGTTTAGTTTAGGAAAGTTGAATATTACCTCTTTTATGATGTAATTTTACCTCAATTTTGACTGAAAAGTAACATTACACCAGAAAAGCGGTAAAATTACACATTTTATTCTGACATAAAAGATGTAATATAACCATGATTTTTATTACTGCGCAGTGTCGTCACAAGCTGAACCTATGGAATTTTAACATTAAGCTAAGAAATAGCCACTGAAATCCATAACACTTACTGTTATTTTAACAGTATTTGTTATTGAAATGGCATGAATTTTGTTATAACCGTCTGTTCGGGGAAGCAAAAAATAATGTTTGACTAAAACTGAAATTATCATTGAAATTTTTTGTTAAATTGACTGTAAACTATTCTGAATAGATTGAATAACGCCTATAATATGCATTTTCAATAGAAAAAAAAAAGACTTTTTAATCTTTTAACAAATATTGAATTTAATGACCACAGATCAGTAAAAGACTTAAAAGTGTTGGAAAAAATAAATTTTTAAAGATTTCATTCATATTTTGCAAATTTTCAGCATTTCTGCAATGGAGCAATTCTCTACCAAAACCGGAAATGGATTCTATTTGTATTTTTTGATTTGGCTCAAACTTTGTGGGGGCCTTCCCTATGACCAAATATGCTATTTTGTGTCATTGGTTCACCCATACAAGTCTCCATACAATTTTGGCAGCTGTCCATACAAAAATGGTATGTAAATATTCAAACAGCTGTAACTTTTGAGTGAATTTTCTGATCAATTTGGTGTCTTCGGCAAAGTTGTAGGTATTGTTGAGGACTTTTGAGAAAAAATAGGTACACGGAAAAAAAATTGCAGATTTTTTTATCAGCTTTTTTTCACTAAAACTCAATTTCCCAAAATACGTATTTTTTGATTTTCGAGATTTTTTGATATGGTTTAGGGGACAAAAATCCGCAACTTTTGAGCCATAGAGAAACATGGTCAAAAAATCTGCCGCCGAGTTATGAATTTTTGAAAAATAGTGATTTTTGGAAAAAAATCGAAGTTTTATGCAAAAACAAGTTTGACATTACTTTTTAATGCAAAATTGAATTTGCAATCGAAAAGTACTTTACAGATTTTTTCATACAGGGCTCCGTTTTCAAGATATAGCCACCGAAAGTTTGATATTAGCGAAATATTTGCAGTTTTTCAATTTTTAAAAATAGTAACCATGAATGACCATTTCCAAAAATATTTTTTTTTGAAAAGTTCAGAAAATTTGCTATAAAATTGTCTAAGAGACATAGAAGATTGGACCTCTGGTTGCTGAAATACAGCGGCTTAAAGAAAAAGAAACACGAAAATTTAAGTTTTCTAAGCCTCACCCAATCAGCCCACCACATTCTAATGACGATATCTCAGCAAAATCTTTTCGAAAAAAATATTTTGAAAATTTTTAAATCAAGACTAGCATTTTAAATGGGCGTAATATTCAATGTTTGGACCTTTTAAAATGGAAGTCTTGAATTAAAAATTTTAAAAATATTGTTATCGAAAAGATCGGAAAATTTCACGAATGTTTCATATATTAACATTGAAAATCGGACCATTAGCTGCTGAGATATGGTCATTAGAAAATGGTGGGTTGTTTTGGTGAGACTTAGAAAACTTCAATTTTCGTGTTTCTTTTTCCTAAAGCGGCTCTATCTCAGCAACCCGAGGTCCAATTTTCAATGTCTCTTAGACAATTTTATAGCAAATTTTCTGAACTTTTCAAAAAAAATATTTTTGGAAATAGTCACTCATGGTCACTATTTTTAAAAATTGAAAAACTGCAAATATTTCGCTAAAATAAAACTTTCGGTGGCTATATCTTGAAAACGGAGCCCTTTATCAAAAAATCTGTAAAGTACTTTTCGATTGCAAATTCAATTTTGCATTAAAAAGTAATGTCAAACTTGTTTTTGCATGAAACTTCAATTTTTTCCAAAAATCACTATTTTTTCAAAAATTCATAACTCGGCGGCAGATTTTTTGACCATGTTTCTCTATGGCTCAAAAGTTGCGGATTTTTGTCCCCTAAACCATATCAAAAAATCTCGAAAATCAAAAAATACGTATTTTGGGAAATTAAGTTTTAGTGAAAAAAAAGTTGATAAAAAAATCTGCAAATTTTTTTTCCGCAAACCTATTTTTTTCTCAAAAGTCCTCAACAATACCTACAACTTTGCCGAAGACACCAAATTGATCAGAAAAATCACTCAAAAGTTACAGCTGTTTGAATATTTACATACCATTTTTGTATGGACAGCAGCCAAAATTGTATGGAGACTTGTATGGGTGAACCAATGACGCAAAATAGCTTATTTGGTCAGACGAAAGGCCCCCACAAAGTTTGAGTCAAATAAAAAGATTCAAAAAATAAAAATGGTCGAAATCGACCGATTTCGTAGAGAGTTGCTCAATGAGTTTTAATGTATTTTCAAAATACATTAAAACTCATTGAGCAACTCTATACTTGCAAAATACTATTTTGCGACACTTTTTTGCAAAATTTTCAAAAATTGAGCTTGAAATTAAATTTCGATCGATTCGTGTGTTTCCAGAAAAGTTGCATGTATTTTCTTAAAATTTCTATGAAAAAATAGATATACTCTAATAAAACTTACCTTTTTTGTGATTGGACTGTTCACACAAAACATTGCACAGTGGGAAAAATCGAGGCAAAAACCGGACATAATTGATGCCTGTCAATTAAAACTTTCAATCAAGACTTTTCTAAAGTGAAAAATTCGGAGAAATCGATTGGTGATGGTGAAAATCTGTGGAAATTTGCGTAAGGCTCTTTCAGGGTCGGTTTATCATGTTTAAGCTGTTTTATAACTTTTAAATATGTTGCTGAAATGTTTAATATTTTGACCAAAAAAAATCTTCAGTGGAAAATTCCCAGGAATCGTTTGATGATTGTGAGAACCCGCAAAATGTACCTGAAACTCTGTCGATGGAGCAGAGTATAGAGAAGAAAATGTTATGTCAAAGCAACATATTTAAAACTAATAAAAACAGCAAAAAACGGGGTAATTCGATCTAAATGGGCATCACGCGAATTTCCGCGGATTCTCCCAATCACCAATCGATTTCGCGGAATTTTTAACAAAAGAGCAATTCCAGCCCAAAATAGGATTTTTTTAGGTACTTTTTTTCGACCCTCTCCGATTGCAATGAAACTTTGTAGACATGTTATCCTACGCTTATATAAGCCATTTTTGTGTATATGGAGCCAGTTACACTCGAAAATGACATTTGAGAAGGGCGTAAGTGTTTTCAATAATTTTTGTATTTCGTAATTTAAATATTGCTGTACCTTGAAGCCGTTGCTTCGTATCAAAAAGGGGTCAAAGACAAACTTGTAGGAAATTTGACGGGCTTCCGAAAAAAAAAAACACTGAAACAAAAAAACATTCCACTTTTATAAGGTTTTTTTGATTTTTAAGTTTAAAAGTCAAATTTGAAGGTGAGCCCACGATTTTTTTTGTTCAAAATTTTTGTTAAAATAGTCTAAGATGTAACAAAAAAAAACTCACAAAAAATGCAAGATGGAGCAACTCACCTAAAAAAAAACACAAAATTCATTTAATGAAACTGTTTTTTTTTTCAAAAGTGTTCTAAACATCAAAATTTGCAAAAACCGATAAAGGGAATCGATTTTCCAGACAATTTTACATAAAAGTCTCCATATTGACCATTGTCCTTAGTCCAATCCTTGTGATGTTACAGCGGTTTTAAAAATAAAAATGTTGAAAAAATAGTTTTTTTTAATGGTTTTTGGCAATTTCTATATGACAGACTTGGTTTTTCAGTCTCGAAAATATTTTTACCGGAAAGCTCGTCCTTGACCATATTTTACTTGAATGTATGGGATTACAGATACATATAAGCTAATTACATTGCTCATAATTGAAAACATAATATTTTTTCAGTGTAGTATAGTAACCTGAATAGTTAATTAGATTATATTTTTAAGCCTTTACATCGGTTTTACAAATTTTGATGTTTTGAGTACTTTTGAAAAAAAAAAAAACGTTTCAGTAAATGATTTTTGTATTTTTTAAGGTGAGTTGCTCCATCCGGAATTTTTCGTGTTGCCAATTTAAAAAAAAAAAGATTTTTGATCAACGTTGAATAGGTCGAAAACAATTTGAAAATTCAATTTTAGATGTTATATCATTTTTTTCAAATCGGATGCAAATCTTCTGAGCTATCATTACTTTTAAAAATACCCGATTTAAGTGATCGTTAAACAAAACGTAATTTTTCTTTATTGCTTTTTTTAAAAGAAAATTATTTCAATTTTAGATGGCTATAGCTTGAAAACGGGCACCAGAACGTAATTCATGTTAAGTACTTTAAAATTGTAAATTTAAGTTACCATCTTAAAATTATGTTTAAAAATACGGCTTTAACAGGGAACATTTTTGTCTTCTAAAAAATATCATGAATGGCTATTTTTTGCATTTATTTTTATTTGAAAAGTCCAATTTATAAAAAGGTAATTTTTTAGAAAGGTATGACTTATTTTCTGTAAAGCTGTTTGAATAGTTTTTTTGTATGGATAACTGCCATAATTGAGAGACTATAGTACTGACAGCCAATGATGAGGTATTTGGTCATAGAGCATGAGCATGAGCATGAGCATGAGCATGAGCATGGTTGACTGCCAATGAGCTGCTACTCCGTTATTGACAGATCAGCTGAAGTTACACAATGAACCAACAGATGAGTAGTGGGAGCTAATCATCCTCACTGTATAACCCCTGAAGATCTCTGCTTTAAGTCAATACCGGCGCCCCCCCAAGGAGATGCAGTTCAACAAAGGTAGGAATGTTAGTCCGATAGTTGAAGTTGCAGACTCATCAGACACAGAGTTTGTCGCTCTATACCTGTTGACACCGCATGAGACCGTTGAATCCACAGCATCTCCTTCAAGCATCACGGGAAGTGGGGAATTGTGTTAGTAGGGAAGGAAAGGGAAGGTCAGGATTCATCTTGGTAGATGATATGACCAGAATGTGAACTGTGAACCATAATCGTTGCCTTCTGAGCTACGACGCTATGAGAAGGACTTATCATTCGCGTATTTTTTTACTTTTTACCGCCGGCGTGCCATCCGAGCAACGATACTTTGGGATGGGCTTTCAACACGAAATGAAATTTGAATTAACGCATTATTCGGTAACGAACAATTTAAAATAGATCCGTCGTCGTGCCATCCGAGCCACGATGCTAAGGGATGGGCTTTCAAAACAAAATTAAATTTTTGGCAACGTATTATTCGTTATCATGTAAACCTCAAACAGTGCTGATACACCGAACTGTTTCAATCGATTTAATGAAATTCTTCGCGCATGACTTCTTTGCAACAAACTTCCCCACGAATTTACCCAGTCCGGACCGCGAACAACCGGCTCAACAACAGAAAGAAAATATATACACGACGACGCGAAGCCTTCTATCAATAAATTCAAGAATTTTCTATCACTTTCTCGCGGATTCTCGCGCGTCGGTTCTTTAACCGATCCCCCCCACGAACACCACGCGACTGAGGACCAAACTCCCAAGGCCACCACGCGACACTTTTTCAATGAATTCCAGAATCTTCTATCACTTTCTCGCGGATTCTCGCGCGTCGGTTCTTTAACCGATCCCCCCCACGAACACCACACGACTGAGGGCCAAACTCCCAAGGCCACCACGCGACACTTTTTCAATGAATTCCAGAATCTTCTATCACTTTCTCGCGGATTCTCGCGCGTCGGTTCTTTAACCGATCCCCCCCACGAACACCACGCGACTGAGGACCAAACTCCCAAGGCCACCACGCGACACTTTTTCAATGAATTCCAGAATCTTCTATCACTTCTCGCGGATTCTCGCGCGTCGGTTCTTTAACCGATCCCCTGACGAACACCACGCGACTGAGGGCCAAACTCCCAAGGCCACCACGCGACACTTTTTCAATGAATTCCAGAATCTTCTATCACTTTCTCGCGGATTCTCGCGCGTCGGTTCTTTAACCGATCCCCCCCACGAACACCACGCGACTGAGGACCAAACTCCCAAGGCCACCACGCGACACTTTTTCAATGAATTCCAGAATCTTCTATCACTTTCTCGCGGATTCTCGCGCGTCGGTTCTTTAACCGATCCCCCCGACGAACACCACGCGACTGAGGGCCAAACTCCCAAGGCCACCACGCGACACTTTTCAATGAATTCCAGAATCTTCTATCACTTTCTCGCGGATTCTCGCGCGTCGGTTCTTTAACCGATCCCCCCGACGAACACCACGCGACTGAGGGCCAAACTCCCAAGGCCACCACGCGACACTTTTTCAATGAATTCCAGAATCTTCTATCACTTTCTCGCGGATTCTCGCGCGTCGGTTCTTTAACCGATCCCCCCGACGAACACCACGCGACTGAGGCCAAACTCCCAAGGCCACCACGCGACACTTTTTCAATGAATTCCAGAATCTTCTATCACTTTCTCGCGGATTCTCGCGCGTCGGTTCTTTAACCGATCCCCCCCACGAACACCACGCGACTGAGGACCAAACTCCCAAGGCCACCACGCGACACTTTTTCAATGAATTCCAGAATCTTCTATCACTTTCTCGCGGATTCTCGCGCGTCGGTTCTTTAACCGATCCCCCCCACGAACACCACACGACTGAGGGCCAAACTCCCAAGGCCACCACGCGACACTTTTTCAATGAATTCCAGAATCTTCTATCACTTTCTCGCGGATTCTCGCGCGTCGGTTCTTTAACCGATCCCCCCCACGAACACCACGCGACTGAGGACCAAACTCCCAAGGCCACCACGCGACACTTTTTCAATGAATTCCAGAATCTTCTATCACTTTCTCGCGGATTCTCGCGCGTCGGTTCTTTAACCGATCCCCTGACGAACACCACGCGACTGAGGCCAAACTCCCAAGGCCACCACGCGACACTTTTTCAATGAATTCCAGAATCTTCTATCACTTTCTCGCGGATTCTCGCGCGTCGGTTCTTTAACCGATCCCCCCCACGAACACCACGCGACTGAGGACCAAACTCCCAAGGCCACCACGCGACACTTTTTCAATGAATTCCAGAATCTTCTATCACTTTCTCGCGGATTCTCGCGCGTCGGTTCTTTATCCCCCGACGAACACCACGCGACTGAGGGCCAAACTCCCAAGGCCACCACGCGACACTTTTTCAATGAATTCCAGAATCTTCTATCACTTTCTCGCGGATTCTCGCGCGTCGGTTCTTTAACCGATCCCCCCCACGAACACCACGCGACTGAGGACCAAACTCCCAAGGCCACCACGCGACACTTTTTCAATGAATTCCAGAATCTTCTATCACTTTCTCGCGGATTCTCGCGCGTCGGTTCTTTAACCGATCCCCCCCACGAACACCACGCGACTGAGGACCAAACTCCCAAGGCCACCACGCGACACTTTTTCAATGAATTCCAGAATCTTCTATCACTTTCTCGCGGATTCTCGCGCGTCGGTTCTTTAACCGATCCCCCCCACGAACACCACGCGACTGAGGACCAAACTCCCAAGGCCACCACGCGACACTTTTTCAATGAATTCCAGAATCTTCTATCACTTTCTCGCGGATTCTCGCGCGTCGGTTCTTTAACCGATCCCCCCGACGAACACCACGCGACTGAGGGCCAAACTCCCAAGGCCACCACGCGACACTTTTTCAATGAATTCCAGAATCTTCTATCACTTTCTCGCGGATTCTCGCGCGTCGGTTCTTTAACCGATCCCCCCCACGAACACCACGCGACTGAGGACCAAACTCCCAAGGCCACCACGCGACACTTTTTCAATGAATTCCAGAATCTTCTATCACTTTCTCGCGGATTCTCGCGCGTCGGTTCTTTAACCGATCCCCCACGAACACCACACGACTGAGGGCCAAACTCCCAAGGCCACCACGCGACACTTTTTCAATGAATTCCAGAATCTTCTATCACTTTCTCGCGGATTCTCGCGCGTCGGTTCTTTAACCGATCCCCCGACGAACACCACGCGACTGAGGGCCAAACTCCCAAGGCCACCACGCGACACTTTTTCAATGAATTCCAGAATCTTCTATCACTTTCTCGCGGATTCTCGCGCGTCGGTTCTTTAACCGATCCCCCCGACGAACACCACGCGACTGAGGGCCAAACTCCCAAGGCCACCACGCGACACTTTTTCAATGAATTCCAGAATCTTCTATCACTTTCGCGGATTCTCGCGCGTCGGTTCTTTAACCGATCCCCCGACGAACACCACGCGACTGAGGACCAAACTCCCAAGGCCACCACGCGACACTTTTTCAATGAATTCCAGAATCTTCTATCACTTTTCGCGGATTCTCGCGCGTCGGTTCTTTAACCGATCCCACGAACACCACACGACTGAGGGCCAAACTCCCAAGGCCACCACGCGACACTTTTTCAATGAATTCCAGAATCTTCTATCACTTTCTCGCGGATTCTCGCGCGTCGGTTCTTTAACCGATCCCCTGACGAACACCACGCGACTGAGGACCAAACTCCCAAGGCCACCACGCGACACTTTTTCAATGAATTCCAGAATCTTCTATCACTTTCTCGCGGATTCTCGCGCGTCGGTTCTTTAACCGATCCCCACGAACACCACACGACTGAGGCCAAACTCCCAAGGCCACCACGCGACACTTTTTCAATGAATTCCAGAATCTTCTATCACTTTCTCGCGGATTCTCGCGCGTCGGTTCTTTAACCGATCCCCCACGAACACCACGCGACTGAGGACCAAACTCCCAAGGCCACCACGCGACACTTTTTCAATGAATTCCAGAATCTTCTATCACTTTCGCGGATTCTCGCGCGTCGGTTCTTTAACCGATCCCCTGACGAACACCACGCGACTGAGGGCCAAACTCCCAAGGCCACACGCGACACTTTTTCAATGAATTCCAGAATCTTCTATCACTTTTCGCGGATTCTCGCGCGTCGGTTCTTTAACCGATCCCCCGACGAACACCACGCGACTGAGGGCCAAACTCCCAAGGCCACCACGCGACACTTTTTCAATGAATTCCAGAATCTTCTATCACTCGCGGATTCTCGCGCGTCGGTTCTTTAACCGATCCCCGACGAACACCACGCGACTGAGGGCCAAACTCCCAAGGCCACCACGCGACACTTTTTCAATGAATTCCAGAATCTTCTATCACTTTCTCGCGGATTCTCGCGCGTCGGTTCTTTAACCGATCCCCCCGACGAACACCACGCGACTGAGGACCAAACTCCCAAGGCCACCACGCGACACTTTTTCAATGAATTCCAGAATCTTCTATCACTTTCTCGCGGATTCTCGCGCGTCGGTTCTTTAACCGATCCCCCCCACGAACACCACGACTGAGGGCCAAACTCCCAAGGCCACCACGCGACACTTTTTCAATGAATTCCAGAATCTTCTATCACTTTCTCGCGGATTCTCGCGCGTCGGTTCTTTAACCGATCCCCCCACGAACACCACGCGACTGAGGACCAAACTCCCAAGGCCACCACGCGACACTTTTTCAATGAATTCCAGAATCTTCTATCACTTTCTCGCGGATTCTCGCGCGTCGGTTCTTTAACCGATCCCCCCACGAACACCACGCGACTGAGGACCAAACTCCCAAGGCCACCACGCGACACTTTTTCAATGAATTCCAGAATCTTCTATCACTTTCTCGCGGATTCTCGCGCGTCGGTTCTTTAACCGATCCCCCCGACGAACACCACGCGACTGAGGGCCAAACTCCCAAGGCCACCACGCGACACTTTTTCAATGAATTCCAGAATCTTCTATCACTCGCGGATTTCGCGCGTCGGTTCTTTAACCGATCCCCCCCACGAACACCACGCGACTGAGGACCAAACTCCCAAGGCCACCACGCGACACTTTTTCAATGAATTCCAGAATCTTCTATCACTTTCTCGCGGATTCTCGCGCGTCGGTTCTTTAACCGATCCCCCACGAACACCACGCGACTGAGGACCAAACTCCCAAGGCCACCACGCGACACTTTTTCAATGAATTCCAGAATCTTTCTATCACTTTCGCGGATTCTCGCGCGTCGGTTCTTTAACCGATCCCCCCCACGAACACCACGCGACTGAGGACCAAACTCCCAAGGCCACCACGCGACACTTTTTCAATGAATTCCAGAATCTTCTATCACTTTCTCGCGGATTCTCGCGCGTCGGTTCTTTAACCGATCCCTGACGAACACCACGCGACTGAGGGCCAAACTCCCAAGGCCACCACGCGACACTTTTTCAATGAATTCCAGAATCTTCTATCACTTTCTCGCGGATTCTCGCGCGTCGGTTCTTTAACCGATCCCCCCCACGAACACCACGCGACTGAGGACCAAACTCCCAAGGCCACCACGCGACACTTTTTCAATGAATTCCAGAATCTTCTATCACTTTCTCGCGGATTCTCGCGCGTCGGTTCTTTAACCGATCCCCCCGACGAACACCACGCGACTGAGGGCCAAACTCCCAAGGCCACCACGCGACACTTTTTCAATGAATTCCAGAATCTTCTATCACTTTCTCGCGGATTCTCGCGCGTCGGTTCTTTAACCGATCCCCCACGAACACCACACGACTGAGGGCCAAACTCCCCAAGGCCACCACGCGACACTTTTTCAATGAATTCCAGAATCTTCTATCACTTTCGCGGATTCTCGCGTCGGTTCTTTAACCGATCCCCGACGAACACCACGCGACTGAGGACCAAACTCCCAAGGCCACCACGCGACACTTTTTCAATGAATTCCAGAATCTTC